>NC_064849.1:53828751-54008751 GCF_024139225.1 Suncus etruscus
CCAAATCTGCCAACTTTATCACTTCAACCCAAATCTCCCCTAACAATATTTCTTAACCTTGGTAATACATTAAGAATTATCCTAGTATACCCCGCCGCGCCGGGGAGGTGGAGCACGAGCACACGTGTTAGGACCCGAAAGATGGTGAAAAAAAGGAATTATCCTAGTATATGTTTAAGTTCCAAGTGCCTAGATTCTTACCTTAGTTTTGGGGTATAGACCAGGAATTAACATTTCAAAAACTCTCTTGATGATTCTAATGGGCAGTCAAGATATAGACTCACTAATATATTTTTTTAGAATCAGTAATATTTGACCAACAGTTTTAGATAAGGGAAACATATTAATAGCTTATATTGTATATGTATAATGTATATATGTATATATATATTCATATATATATAAATGTCTTCATAGTTGTCAGAGACATAGTCTGGCATGTAGAGTGCTTGATTTCACCTGACTGACCAACGTTCAATCCCTAGAACTTTCTTTATATTTTTTCCCCTAGAACTTTCATATAGTTCATATAGTTCCCTGGGCACTTCTAAGTGTGACTCCTGAGCACAGAACCAAAAGTAAGCCCTGAGCACCAGTGAGTATGAAGACTTACCCCCAAAATCTTCATAAGGATCTTCATTAGGAAAGCATTAAAAGATTATAGAAGAGTTGAAACATAGGTATCAAATTGAGGAAAGTCATTACGAAGTTCCTTATACAATTAATAACATCGGTCTTAGAAGAGCTCAGGAGAGTTATGTTTTAACTACTTTAAAAATCGATCTTACAAAGGGGCACAGAGGTAGGGCATTTGCCTTAGATCCAGAAAGACAGTGGTTCGGAATCCCACCGTCCATATTGGTCTCCCGAGCCTGCCAGGAGTGATTTCTGAGCATAGAGCCAGGAGTGACTCCTGAGCGTTGCCAGATATGACCCCCAAAAAACAAAAATAAAACAAAAATTGATCTTATAAGGGGCGGGGAGCAACAGCACAGCGGATAGTTGAGGACAGTTGCCTTGGACGTGGCCGACCAGGTTCCATCCCAGGCATCCCATATGGTCCTGCAAGCCTGCCCGGAGTGATTCCTGAGCTCATAGCCAGGAGTAACCTCTAAGCACCACCGGATGTGGCCCAAAAACAAAACAAACAAACAAACAAAAAAATTGAGCTTCAATGACATTTTTTTTAGATATATGTAATTTGTTGTTTGTATACAATGCAAAATAATCCTCACAAGTCTATCATTTGTTCCCAACCCCCCCCATGAGAATTTAAAATAAATTTTTTATTTAAAGAAATGTGATTTACAGGCTTTTGTTTTGTTTTGGGGCACTCAGCCGTTACTCTTGGCTCTCTGCTCAGAAATATTCCTGGCAGGTTCAGGGGACCAAATGGGATGCTGGGGATCAAATCTAGGCCGAAAATACCCTACCCATACACTAGTTCTGTGGTTACAGGTTAGATTTCATGTTTTTAGTATTATTGAGACTGTGCTTTGAATATATAGCTAAACCACTCTCCCATAGGTGGGGAGAATTTTTAATATCTACTTTCAGAAACTTTTAAATATACAATACAGTATTAATTATCTTTACATGATGTATACTAGATTCTCATGACATTTATTTTATAATGGCAAGTTTGTACCTTTTTTTTTGGGGGGGTTTTTTGGGCCACACCCGGCGGTGCTCAGGGGTTACTCCTGGCTGTCTGCTCAGAAATAGCTCCTGGCAGGCACGGGGGACCATATGGGACATCGGGATTCGAACCAACCACCTTAGGTCCTGGATCGGCTGCTTGCAAGGCAAACACTGCTGTGCTATCTCTCCGGACCCAAGTTTGTACCTTTTGACCTCTTTCACTCATGATTCTTATTTTTCCAAATGCTACATAGAGGCAAAGGAAACAAAGTATTTATATTTATTGGCTGTATTCATAATGGAAGTACAGAGAGGACTCTCAGCTGTTCCGTACAAAAATTGACATGGTTAACTCCATTATTTTCTTACATAATTCTCAAAACAAAGTTATAACTTTTGAGTAATAAATCTTATCCCCTTGTGCATTTAAGTAGTTTGGGAAGAATTTGGAATAACATTTTATCTATTTTATAGACATATTGTGAGTGGAATATACAAGGTAATTGAATATCATCTAACCAAAAAAAAAAAGAAAAAAAGAAAAGAAAATGTGGTCTATGAAGATAGAAGGCCTAGAGTCCAGCTCCTAAGCTTTAATTTCCTCAGCTACAAAATGAATGAAACCTCCAAAGATTTCTTTCAGCTCTGAGTCTCTCTTTTTTTTATCTATTCTTATTGAGGATCTATGATTTACAAAACTGTTAATGGTGTTTTCTGATGTACATCATGTATATAATACCAACACCTCCGTGACTTGTGTACTCACCATTCTCCCCCAAGGACCCTAGTGCTCCTCCCTCTCAAACACTCCAAAGGGCCTTCCCAAATTTTTTTGTGCAGATCAGTTCTTCCCACTGCTTTGCCTTTTGCTTTTTATTGCTGCCTTGCAGTATATCCATAAAGTACATTTTTAGTAAGTCAATAGGAGTCAGGAAAATTATTCCAGCTCAAGGGTTTTTGTTGTTTTGATTTGTTCGGAGTCTATATCTAGCTGTGTTCTGATCTTCTGTGTTCAGGGATCACGACTGGTGGTGCACAGGGGACTTAAGCAATGCAGAGAATGAAGCCAGTGTAGGCCTGAGTAAAGCAAGAGCCTTAATCCCCTGTACAATCTCTCTGTCCCTTTAGCTCAAACTTATGTGTATTTCATAAGATTGTTTTTGTCTTGACCTAAGATAATTGACTTCTCAACTTTGAGATTTTTAACAATCTAAAATCTTGATGACACTAGAACTAATATACGTATGTTCTACTGGCTAGTATGTTTACACTTAACACTTAAGCAGAGGTCATTAGTGACTTCACTCAGAGGTATGACTAAAGGAAGGTTAGGGAGCTGCATTCTGAGATACACAAGTGTATGTTGATATATTTTCTTAATACCCAGGGACTATTTTGATTTGAATTGATCCTTGGTTCCATCTATATTTTTTGTGTCCTGCTTTTATTTCGCATTGTGCTATAGCAATTACTACCCATATATCTCTTATTTGTTGTTATAAATAACAAAGTTAGACACTTTTGAGATTAGGATATGTGTATATGTATATACATATATATTTCAATGTGTGTGTGTATATATATATATATATATATATATATATATATATATATAGTCCTTTTAGGAGCTAGGACAGTGTCCTGGCACATAAATATAACTTCAGGGGCCAGAGCAACTGTACAGTGGGTAGGGCATTTACGTTGCATGCGGTGGACCCAGGTTCAATCCCCAACATCCCATATAGTTCCTCCAGTTCGCCAGGAATGATTCATGAGTTCAAAGTCAGGAATACCCCCTGAGCATCACTGGCGTGGCCCCAAAACAACAAATAACACTCAACTTATTAATGTTTCACAGAATTAAATTAGTAATTATTGTGTTATTCATTGTATGTCTAAAACCCAACTATGAATAATTTTGTAAATCACAGTGATTTGAATTGTAAAAAAAGAAATTATCTTGATTTCATTATTTCCTCTTCTTTGCCTGTGGTAATGGCCATAGTTTCCTTTACAATATTTACAATTTTGTGGGGGGGGCGCTCAGGGGTTGCTCCTGACTCTGTGCTCAGAAATCGCTCCTGGCAGGCATGAGATTCGAACTACTGTCTGTCCTGGATCTGCTGTGTGCAAGGCAAATGCCCTATCACTGTACTATCTCTCTGGCCCCTGAAGTTTTACGGAGTTTTTTTTTTTAAAAACAAAGTCTTATTCCATAAGAATATCCTTTAATGGACGGTGGTTCGAATCCCGGCATCCCATATGGTCCCCTGAGCCTGCCAGAAGTGATTTCTGAGCATAAAGCCAGGAGTAACCCCTGAGCGCTGTTGGGTGTGACCCAAAAAACAAAACAAAACAAAAATATCCTTTAACTACTTTTTCAATACAAAAATAAGCTTTGCACTTTCAAAAACCTTGAAGTGGTTAACAAATGAAGCAAGAAAGTAATCATGCTACCAGCATACAGAAATATTCAAAAATGTTAATTATATGTTAATGTAAATTATAATTTATTAAGCTTACCTTATACAAAGTTAAAATAAGTATCAATAAGTTAACAAATGTCATTAAAATAAGTTTTCTATGTAACTGAGATAATTATTTATGATACTACTATGATTTTAATGTGGTAGTAGAGAAACTGAGTAGAGTAGTAGTTTGATGGAGAAAATAAAACTTAAAGTTAGTACCAAAGAGCTCAACTGTTCATCATTACTTCTTTTAAACATATTAACAAATAATTTTTCCCACCCGCCCCTTAACAAATAATTTTAACAACTTATCAAATAGCTCTATATATATGAAATATAAATATTTCATAGACAGACAACTTCAATTTTTAATTTAGCAAGTTTTGTGGGATTTTGAATTTGGGTAATGTTTTGATCGGTGGAAAGTGATTCGTCCTTTTGACTCTCCCTTTGTGGCCTCCAAATTTTTCACAAGGATTATTAAACCTACTAGGTAAGGAATTATAAATTATCACTATATTTTAGCTGGAGACCAATTTAAACCACCTTTTAGGAAGCTGTCATTCAAGCTTAAGGATATACTTATGACTCAAAGCATTTCCAAGCTTTTGTGACTTCTTTTTTTTGACTTCTCTATTGGTACAGTAAGGTACACGATTTTACTAATGACTTCTTATTGCTCAAAGAATATGGCGCCTCTCCCAATATTTATCTTGCTAGTTGCATGTAAAAAATAATCTAAAAGTTTAACAGTGATAAAAGTTGAAATTTGGGTAGATTCCTCAGCTTATCGTATGACCAAGTACACACGTATTTTTGTTGGCCATAGCGTGTTACCATAAGTACATTTCACAATTTGGGTAATGAGCAATGTCCTTTGTTAAAACACGGGTCTTCAAACTGTCTTATAGGTGATTCTTACAAGTAGTCTGCAAATGAGTACACAGATGTTAAGGGCAGCAGTAAAAAGGACCATTCAAAAATAAAGGCTGGAACATTCTCCACTATCTGTAAGAATATTTTTAATTCCAAAGTCACATTCGTTTGTCCATTGAATTGAGTTTCACATATGAAAACGATCCTTTTAGGAGACATTTCCCTAGCAAATCCGTAATCCATAAAATCCTAAGCGACAAATATTGATCATTTATTTATTTTAAGCGATGATCGGGAAAAAAAATTTCTCTTTACAATGGTTATTTTAAGTTTTAAAAACGTGTGTGTGTGTGAGTGTCCCGGGGTGGAAGGGAGTCCTAAGGCATGATGGTCTCTTTTCAAACATACTCCTTTTTTTTTTTTTTGGTCCTTTTTCCTGATTTAGTCTCAGCATATAAGAGAACCGCTGTCCAAAAGGGTGTTTTATTTCCCCCCAAGCAAACTTTTAACCAAGAAGAAATTCTCATCTTGAAGAAGCACATCAAAAAACTAACAAACAAACCAACTTTTCCTTCCTGATTCCTTATTCCCAGTTCCCTTCTTGCAAATAGCCATGAAATCGTCCTTGGAACCTTTTCTCCCCCCTTGTGCTTGCAAGCTAACGATGGGTCTTAGCCTTGAAGATGCAACTTCACTCGGTGAGCCGCCGTATCTGCAAAAAACAAAAACAAACCGCACGGCTTGCCCCGGCCCCGATCTTCCTCTTTCTTGGCTTGTTTTATTTTGGCTGCCAATCTCCAACATGGAGGATGCTTCAGATCGTCGGCGAGGGGTTGCTCCATTAATTAATAATGTAGCTCGCTCTCCCAGGCTCGGCCGGCGCTTCCTGTGCCGGTGACAGGCTGTAAAAGTCACCGGGCGGCCAATGAGCTGCCGGGGGCCGGAGCAAGAGGCGCCGGCTCCGCCCGACGAGCTCTTCCTTTCTCGGGGAGCCCCAGTCGCTCGGCAAGAAACTTCCCAGGAGCTGCGGGCGGCGGGGAAGTGGCGGCGGGACGGCCGCGAGCCTTGGCCCCGAGCACCCCAGGCGGGCCGCGGAAGAGCCCGGGCAGGGATCCCGGGGCCGGGGAGGGGAAGCGGAGGACGGGGCCGGGGCCGGGGCCGGGGCCGGGGCCGGGGCCGAGCGGCCGCCTTAGGGGTTGGCAGGTGAGGCGGGGGCCCGGGGCGCGAGGCCGGCCGGCCGGGAGGGAGGGACGGACGGACGGAGGGACGTTTGCGGGGTGCTCGCGGGGGCGGAACAAAGCGGGGCGCCCGCACTCGGGGAGCGCACGCGGGCCTGGCTCGCGCCGGCGGGCGGGCGGGCGCTCGGCTCGGCTCAACGGAGCCCAACGAGGCTCCAGCGGGCGAGCACGTTGCGAGCGGCGCTGGGGGAGGGGGCGCCGGCCTCGGGGTGCAAGAGAGCCAGGCAGGGCGCCCCGGTTCTTGCACCCGGGAAGAGACGGCCGGCCGCCCCCCGCCTGAGCGGCTCCCCTGCGCTTTTCTTTCCCGCCCCGCCAGGGACTCTGCGGGGCTCGCGCGCTGCGCTGGGCCGGCCCGACCCGACCCGGAGATGCCGCTGCTGCACCGAAAGCCGTTCGAGCGCCGGGCGCCGCCGGCCGACCTGCGGCCCGAAGAGGAAGTTTTCTACTGTCGAGTCACCCGCGAGATCTTCCGCCGCTACGAGTGAGGAGGAAGGGCGGGCGGGCGGGCGCGGTGCGGTGCGGTGGATGGGGTGGGGCCCCCCGTGGGGGTGCGGGGGGCGCGGGGCTTCTTTCCCTCCTTTTGTCCCTTACGGCTGCGCTGCTGGGCCCGGCTGGGAAGTGGACGGCCGGCGCGACCCCGGCGCGCCTTGAGAGCCCCCCCGCCCCAGCCCACGCCGCCGGCTGTCCGGTGCGGTGCGCTGCGCGTCGGTTCGGGCCGCCCCGAGTTAGCTGCGGCGCCGGGCGGGAGGCGCCCGGGATGGATGCGGTGGGGCTGTGGGGGGGCTCTCCGGCGGAAACTTCCCGTCCGCCCGCCCGCCCGCCCGCCTCCCCTCTCCCGCCCCGCCCGCCGCCGCGGCCACACGCGCGCTCCGGGAGCAGTTCCGGGATCCCCGCCCGGCGGCTCCGGGGATCCCCTCCTGGCCGCGCGCTCGGCCGCCCCCCGGGCCTCGGAGGGAATCCCCGCCCGGAGACGGCCACGGCCGCCCGGCCGGCCGGACGCACGCGCGCGCTGGGGGAGCCCGGGCTGGGCCACTCGGGCCGAGCGGAGGACACTCGGGGGACGGAGTTCGGGGCTCCCGGGGACCCGGGTTGGTCTCTCGCTCTCCAGCACATTTCTCTTTCTCTCTCTCGCTGTAACTCTGTCTCTCTTCCCTCTCCTCTTCTCTCCTCTCTCTTTCTCTTCTCTTCTCTCCTCTCTTCTTTCTCTTCTCTTTCTCTCTCCTGTCTCTCCTCTTTCTCCTTTCCTTTTTCCTCTCTTCTCTCTCTCCTCCTTTTTCTCTTCTCTCTCCTCTCTCCCCCTTTCTCCTTTGCTCTCTCTGTCTCTTTCTGTCTCTGTCTCTCTTCTTTCTTCTCTCTCCTTTTTTCTTTTCTCCCCTTTCCTCTCTCCTCTTTCCTTCCTCTCTCTTCCCTCTCCTCCTCTCTCTCTCTGTCTCTCTCTGTCTCTCTCTCTCTCTGTCTCTCTCTGTCTCTCTCTGTCTCTGTCTGTCTCTGTCTCTCTCTCTGTCTCTCTCTCTCTCTCTCTCTCTCTCTCTCTCTCTCTCTCTCTCTCTCTCTCTCTCTCTCTCTCTCTCTCTTCCTTTCTCTTCCCCCCCTCCACCCTCCCGGGTGTTTAGGCCCCGCGCGCGCGCTCTGTCACCGCCTCTTCTCTTCTCGGTGACTAACTCCGGGCCCTGGGGAACTCGGCGTCTCCGCCCCCGGGAGAGGAGAGGAGGGCGAGGCAGAAGCCGGGGATGGGGGGTGGGGAGAAGCGAGTGAAAGGTGGGGGGGGGGGGTTCATGTGCACCCGGGATTTCACTTTCAGGTCCCCCGGGCGGACGGGCAGGCGGGGTGTGGGGTTCAGGCAAGTTCAACTCCAGCGGCCGCTCGGCTCTTTATCCCCCGGTGCACGGGGGCCGCCTGACATGTGCCACTCGCTTTTGTTTTGATAAGGAGGAGGCGGCGCGGCTTGCGGGTGCACTTTTCCACCCCTTGTATTTCCTCCCCGCACCCGGGTTGATCCCCTCCTGGAGATCACTCAGTCCCCGCACTCCCAAATGAGCGGGTTTGGAGATCTGTAGGGAAACAGCTCTATCTCCTCTGGGGGTGATCTGAATCCTTCCCCCTGAAACACACCCGAGCCTGGCTTTTTCTTCTCCTGCTTCATTCATCCTCTGGGGATGTTCTCCGAGGGGGACTCCCTTTGTGAACCAGATCTGTCAGACTGGAGGCACCTCTTCTCAGCGGGGGCCTTGGAGGAAGGGAGGCCCTCAGCCAACTGCACCTGTCCGAGAAACTGGGCAGTGTTACCAGAAGAGGCAGTCGTTTTGGGCTTTTGTTTTAAATCAGCCTCCCCTTTGCTTCAGCTCTTGGGAAACTTAACGCACGAACATGTTATATCTCGAGAAGTTTTTTTTTTTTTTTTTTTTCCTTCCAGCAGGCAGTACTTTTTAAAATAGGATTGCACATCTTACTCGGTTCCTGTACAGACTTGTTTTGTTACTCAAAATTGAGTTCACTCTTGTAACAGTTTAAGAGAATCTGGATTAGGTAATTTAGCAAGGATAGTAACCCCCCCTTTTCTTCGCTACTTAAGCTAAAATTCTTGGCATTTCTGAAACTTAAAATTGTGTATGCGAGAATGCCAACACGCTTGAATTGCAAATGTGTGTTCTCCTTTGATAGAAGCGATCTTATTTTTATTTCCAGTTTTTATGGGTGCACTGGGGTTTACTATACTGTTAATGATAGTTTTGCGCATATGTTAAATGTAAGTAGCCTTTGAAAGAGGCTCTTCTCACTTTTGAAGGGATATGAAGGGATAATGAAAGATTTGTTACATTTTTTTGAATCAAACACTTCAGATACTTTGTTGCATTATTCCAGTGGAAAAGTCGGAAGTTCTTTTTTTTTTTTTTTTTTTTTTTTTTTTTTTTTTTTTTTTTTTTTTTTGGTTTTTGGGCCACACCCGGCGGTGCTCAGGGGTTACTCCTGGCTGTCTGCTCAGAAATAGCTCCTGGCAGGCACGGGGGACCATATGGGACACCGGGATTCGAACCAACCACCTTTGGTCCTGGATTGGCTGCTTGCAAGGCAAACACCGCTGTGCTATCTCTCCGGGCCCGGAAGTTCTGAAATATTTGCTATTCCACACTGCCATTGCACATAGTGAGGAACTGCATGTTTTGAAATAGTGTGTCCTTTAAAAGAGACTTTAAGGGGCCGTTGCAATAGCACAGTGAGTAGGGCCTTTGCCTTGCATACATCCGACCTGGGATCAATTCCTGGCATCTCACGTGGTTCCCAGAGCTGCCAGCAGTAATTTCAAAGCCCGAGTGCCACTGAATGTGGCCCAGAAACCAAAAAAAGAAGAAAAGACTACCGTATTTTCCGGCGTATAAGACAACTTTTTAAATTAAAAAAAAAAAAAGTCAACCGAAAATCGGGGGTCGTCTTATACGCCGAGTATATCCCGAAAAATGTTTCAATATGCCGCTAAACGAAAATTGTCTGAATATTGCCACAAACGAATTTTCCCACTCGATCCTGCACCAATCACTGCAAGGTTGCTCCAACCGCCTCTCTAACTCAGCCAATCCAAGCAGGATTAGACATGCATGCAAATTAGACAATGTTGGACCCGAATCTACACTGTCAAAAGCCTGCTGAGATTGGCCAGAGTCAGAGAGGAAGTCTGTTACAGTATAACCTTTGAACCTTTGCTTGTGATTGGCTCACTGTGCTACATACAGTTGCAGCACAGGAATGTTCTGTCTGATACAGTGAATATAGGCCTAAACCTATGTTTTAACTGTAAAATTAGGGGGTTTTCTTATATGCCCAGTCGTTTTATACGCCGGAAAATACGGTAGTAACTAGGATTTTTGTTTTTGTTTTCCCATGCTGTTGTGTTTAGGTTTTGGAAATCACAAGCAGTTCAAGAGTTGATTGCTTTGGGAGTAAGATGGAGATTATTGACCCCCAAAACCACAACAACTGGGGCCTGAGATTATTGAACCCCAAAAACACAACAAGTGGGGCTGAAGAGATAGCACAGTAGTAGGACATTTGCCTTGCACGCAGCCAACCCAAGATAGTGGTTCAAATTCTGGCATCCCATATGGTCCTCCAAGCCTGCCAGGAGCAAATTCTGAGCCAGGAGCCAGGAGCAACTCCTGAGCACCGCTGGGTGTGACCTAGAAACCAAAAACCAAAAAAAGAAAAAGAAAAGTAAAAAAAAAAAGGGGGGGGGGGGGGGAAGGTGGCACTAGAGGTAAGGTGCCTGCCTTGCAAGCGCTAGCATAGGACGGACCGAGGTTCGATTCCCCCCCCCCCCCCGCCGTCCCATATGGTCCCCCCAAGCCAGGGGCGATTTCTGAGCTCATAGCCAGGAGTAACCCCTGAGTGTCAAACGGGTGTGGCAAAAAAAAAAAGAAAGAAAGAAAAGAAAGGAAAAACATAACTACTGGGATTCTTAGGTATTATTTACTATATCACTTTGAATTGACAGTATTGGAAATAGACTATCATTTAGTTGTTAAATTTTTATTACTTTGAGAATGACAGAAGGATCATTAATGACTGTCTATAATGAATATGGTGGTCTGCAGTATCATGATAATGTCCTGGCACACTGGAGATGCTATTAGGAAAAACCTGTTCTTATTCATTAAATCCCTATTGGCTTTGTAAATTTGTTTGAAAACTATGCTTCAGTTGCCTTGTTTTAAACACTTTCATGTTTATCTGAAGGCCACAATGCTTACCTATTTGCTCCAACTTAAATTTTTTTCTGTTTAGTCTCAAAGAGATTTCCTTTTTTGTTCACTTTTCCAACTTAATACTAAGTAACTTTGTTTCTGAACTGTTTAGTATAGGGTTGCGGGGGATCTTTTTTTCTAGAGGTAAGGGTATACCTAATAGTGCTCTAGACTTACTCCTAGTTCAATGCTCAGGGATAACCCTGACAGTGCTCAGTGCACCGTATGGGATGAAGGGAATCAAATCCCGGTCAGCTGTGTGCAAGCCAAGTACCTTACTGCTGTACTCTCTGACCCCAAGCAGGGTATCTTTGACTATTTTGGTTTATGTCCATCTTACTTAATAGTATAACCTAACACTTCCTCCTTTGTCTAATGATCAGTGCTAATCTCTCCATATTAGGTAGTACAACATGTTATACTGTATTGCAATGGATCTGTTGCCTCACATCTTCTCTTTTCTAAGGCCTTGGATTATTTGATATAGGTCCCAAGACCAATGTGAATCCTTAGTGATTCTATGGTACAAAAATCTTTATTTTGTTTGAATTACATACTCTTAAATGCTATAACTCTTTTGAATTGCTTTAAAAAATAAGACTCATTAAAATAGCACCCTGTCTAAAATTGCATAAGCTAAAGGTATATTGTTAATTTCTTAAAATTATTGTTTTTTGGCTAGCTGACAAATTTGATTTTTAGTTTGATTGTTCACAATGATAGTGTGAACAAATCAAATTGGATTGTTCATAATAAACGTGTCAGGTCTGACTACCAGGAGTTCTAGAGATGTGTGGCTAGGAAAATAATTTAATGTGATGTCCTCTTCTAATTTTTTTTCTTTTGGTTTTTGTTTTCTGGGCCAAATCCGGCAGCGCTAAAGGTTCCTCCTGGCTCTACGCTCAGAAATCGCTCCTGGCAGGCTCGTGGGAACATATGAGATGCCGGGATTCAAACCCACCGCGTCCTTCTTCATGCAAGGCAAATGCCTTACTTCCATGCTATTTCTCCAGCCCCTATGTCCTCTTCTAAATAAAATTATTTTTGTAGCCATTTAAATTTTTTAATTCTTGACATTGGAGTATATTTACCTTTTTTTTTTTTTTTTTTTTTTTTGGTTTTTGGGCCACACCCAGCGGTGCTCAGGGGTTACTCCTGGCTGTCTGCTCAGAAATAGCTCCTGGCAGGTATGGGGGACC
Organism: Suncus etruscus; assembly: GCF_024139225.1. Classification (NCBI taxonomy): domain Eukaryota; kingdom Metazoa; phylum Chordata; class Mammalia; order Eulipotyphla; family Soricidae; genus Suncus; species Suncus etruscus. Next base: position 53,840,913 of record NC_064849.1, read on the forward strand.
ATATGGGACACCAGGATTCGAACTAACCACCTTTGGTCCTGGATCGGCTGCTTGCAAAGCAAACGCCGCTGTGCTATCTCTCCGGGCTCATATTTACCATTTTTAATTAAAACCTTTCATTCAGGATCTGGGAATCTTTTTCACATACTTAATGTTTAATCTTGTCATTTCAGTGAAAGGGCTTTAATTTATAAGATATTTATTATCATTGTTTAACTCATCACTTGTTATTTTAATCTTCTCAACAGCCTGTTTTAAAATTTAACAGATAAGGAAACTGGTATAGGATAAATTCCAAAATGAATATCCAAATCTACATTATCTAGTAATTTAGTGAATACTCATGAGTCAAAGAGTCTAGAGATAAAAAAAAATATCACAAAGTGCTTATAAGAAAGAATTCTTGGGGCCTGAGAGATAGCATGGAGGTAAGGCATTGCCTTTCATGCAAAAGGTCCTTAGTTCGAATCCTGGCATCCCATATGGTCCCCTGAGCCTGCCAGGAGCGATTTCTGAGCATGGAGCCAAGAGTGGCCCCTTAGCGTTGCCGGGTGTGACCCAAAAACCCAAAAAAAAAAACAAAAAATTCTTAGTATATATTTATTTTGAATTTGGAGCCTCTCCTGGCAGTGCTCAGGGCTTACTCTATTCAACACTGAGGAATCATTCCGGGAGTTTGGGGGGGCTCAGATGTAGTTTCAGAGATCAAACCAGCATAACATACTTGCAAGGCAATCTTCCCAGCCTTTCTTAGTATTTAATGAAATTTGTAGGGGCATATACCAAACACCAAGGATTTTGCTTGGAATTCAGGCTGACTGTGTAGGTCTTTGTTTTGGCATTATGTTCTACTACCTGATTTCTTTACTATATCTTGAAATTATTAAACTCTCTATAATAAATGTACAAATTAAAATGCTATTTGTTTAGAATGAGGAAAAGTACCTTTCATAATGTTCCCATATTATTAGTTATAAGGAATATAATTATTATCAAATGTCATTTGTTGAGTGTTGAATTTTCAAGGAACATTGGATAATTTTGGTGGTGTCAATCTGCCACTTAGCCCAGAATTTTTGTTTTACCTTTTTTTTTTTTTTTTTTTGGTTTTTGGGTCACACCCGGCATCACTCAGGGGTTACTCCTGGCTCCATGCTCAGAAATTGCTCCTGGCAGGCTCAGGGGACCATATGGGACTCTGGAATTCGAACTGATGACCTTCTGCATGAAATGCAAATGCTTTACCTCCATGCTATCTCTCCAGGCCCTTTGTTTTACCTTTTTTATATTTTTTGTAAGTTAATCTTGTTTTTTTCTTTTTGTTTTTTTGTTTTGTTTTGTTTTGTTTTTTTGTTTTTTGGGCCACACGCTCAGGGGTTATTCCTGTGGCACACCAGGTGATCGAACCACGGTCCGTCCTAGGCTAGCACTGTCAAGGCAGACACCTTACCTCTAGCACCACTGCGCCGGCCCCATTAATCTTGTTTTTAATTTATTCTTAAGACAATATAGGGGCCGGGCGGTGGCGCTAAAGGTAAGGTGCCTGCCTGCGCTAGCCTTGGACGGACCGCGGTTCGATCCCCCGGTGTCCCATATGGCCCCCCAAGCCAGGAGCAACTTCTGAGCACATAGCCAGGAGTAACCCCTGAGCGTTACCGGGTGTGGCCCAAAAACAAAAACAAAACAAAAACAAACAAACAAAAAAAAGACAATATAGATACGTATGTGTGGATGTGTGGTATTATAATGTAACAAGTCTTAAAAATTCACTGCCCCATAAATTGCATATTTAGTTAGTCTAGCCTCATGTCAGCAATGAGTGTCAACTAATTTAGTTGCAGTCCACTGAAGGTGGGTAGGTACGGGCAGGATGGAATTAAGGTGGCCTCAGTCATGTGAAGGACATAGGTGGGATAGTTTTTCTCTCTGTATATATGTTTATTTTTTCCAACCTGTTGAAGTATTGACAAATCTCTAAGTGTAAACATGATTCAGAATACTGAAATGACTTTTCTTTTTTTTTTTTTTGGCCACACCCGTTTGATGCTCAGGGGTTATTCCTGAAGCTCTCAAAAATTGCCCCTGGCTTGGGGGACCATATGGGACACTGTGGGATCGAACCGAGGTCCTTCCTTGGCTAGCGCTTGCAAGGCAGACACCTTACCTCTAGTGCCACCTCACCGGCCCCAAGAAATAGCTCCTGGCAGGCACAGGGGGACCATATGGAATACCAGGATTCAAACCAACCACCTTAGGTCCTAGATTGGCTCCTTGCAAGGCAGACGCTGCTGTGCTATCTCTCGGGCCTGAAATGACTTTTCTAACAGTGTATTCTTTCATCCTTAGGAAGTTAGCATGGATCACATGTTGGTTCTAAGATTAAAATGGAAGTATTTTTGTATTACATTTTTGTATTACACTGACCAAAGCAAATTTCAAAGCCATTTCAGATACAAGAGGTGGTAATATACTTTGTGAGATTATTATGTTCATATTTATTTTATTACTTTTATTCTTTTTGTTTTGTTTTGGTTTTTTTTTGGGGGGGGGGTCACACCTGGCAGCGCTCAGGGGTTACTCCTGGCTTTAGGCTCAGAAATCGCTCCTGGCAGGCTCAGGGGACCATATAGGATGCTGGGATTCGTCCTTCTGTATGCAAGGCAAACACCCTACCTCCATGCTATCTTTCCCGTCCCTTTTTTCTATATTTTGATGGGTACTTCCTATGTAGGATTCAGGAAGCTGAGGGACCCCTCAGTAATTCTCAGAGATTGGGCCAGCAATTCAGTGAGAGAGCCAGGTACTGCTGCTTGTCCCATAAATATCACGTGGTCCATCTTCAGTGCTTTAGGATGGGGTCCTCTAGGGCCACATTCTTCAATGCTCAGGGGTCTCCAGGGTTATACCTAGCTGTGCTCGGGGCACTCTGCAGTCCCATTCAGGGATTGAATTGGCATGAATATTAAGCATGGCATGTACTTTATCTTTGTATTTTTTTCTAGTCCCCATAGTCTTATTTCTGGTTTTTATTTTAATTCTTCTTTGTGTGTTTGTGTATATGGAAGGGGGTGAGGGTGGGGAAGACTCAAACAATCCTCAGAAGACCTGGAGGGGCCTTGTTGGGGATTCAAATAGTGAAGCTGGATTCATACAGATTCTTTTCTATTTTCTTCCTATTCATGTGTATACTTTATCTTAGATAATATGTTCTGTCAAAGAGTATACTTGTACATTCTTTTTGATTTTGTTTTGGGAGGGCACACCTCAGGGCTTACTTTTGCCTCTGTACTTGGGTGACTCCTGATGAGGTTAGGGGAGTGGTGGGTATCAAAGGTCAGCTATGTGTAAGTCAAGTATCCTACCTGCTATACTATCATTCTGACTTTTTTTAAAATTCTTTTTGGGAGGGGCTTTGGGTCACACCTGGTGGTGCTCAGGGGTTACTCCTGGCTCTGCACTTGAAGTCACTCCTGGCAGCCTCAGGGGACCATATTGGATGCTGGGAATCAAAATAGGGTCCATCCTGTATTGGCCGAGTGCATAGTAAACATCCTACCACTGTGCTATTTCTCTGGCCCCTGTTTGTTTATTCTTAGCATCTTACTTTGGAGAATTCTTGAAGACGCTGAGGTGATTTGTTTTTTTAGTAAGAATTGAATGTATGTTCCCAACATTAGTGACTTAAGCCTCATTTGTGTTACAAGAGCCTAGAAAAGTGGAGTTGATAACTCTTAGGCAAATGAGAAAATTGCCAAATAGGAAATAGTATCTGAGGTGTAGCGTGAAAGATGAGGAAAAGGGGACATTATACTAAAGGACATTAAAGGACGTTCTAAATACTGTTGAGCAGGGGAAACTACATAAAAGTACAAAGATGTGGGGCTGGAGAGATAGCACAGTGGTAGGGCATTTGCCTTGCATGCGGCCCACCCGGCAGAGACCCGGTTCAATTCCCAGCATCCCAATGGTCCCCCAGCCTGCCAGGGGCGATTTCTGAGTGCAGAGCCAGGAGTAACCCCTAGCGCTGCTGTATATGACCCCCCCCCAAAAAAAAAGTATACAGTAACAGAAATATACATTAGTTTTTAAAGTATATAAAATATATATTATGGGGCCAGAGCGAGATAAGTGTGCAAAGCTGATAGGCATTTGCCTTGCAATCAGTGGAACTGGGTTCTATCTCTGGCACCCCATATGGTCCCCTGTGCACCACCAGGAGTAATTCCTAAGTTCATACTCAGGAGTAAACCCTGTGACCACCTGGTGTGACCAGAAAACCAAACCAAAACAAAAAATATATACATTATAATTTAAAGGTATATAAATGGATACATTATATTCTTTGTAACCCAAACTGTTTTTTCAGTTACTTGAAATTTTCTCCTGGTTACTTAGAAGTGTGATTCTCATCTTGCTGTTATTTTTTTTTCTATAATATAAGGCCTATACATCAGTCTTGTTCATAATTGCCTCTTTTACTGCTTTTGTGCCCCTGTCAATAAAGGAAATGCTTAGAACATGTCTTAGTCTTCCATCTTTGCTTCCTTCCTTCCTTCCTTCCTTCCTTCCTTCCTTCCTTCCTTCCTTCCTTCCTTCCTTCCTTCCTTCCTTCCTTCCTTCCTTCCTTCCTTCCTTCCTTCCTTCCTTCCTTCCTTCCTTCCTTCCTTCCTTCCTTTTCTCCCTCCCTCCTTCCCTTCTTAAATTAGTTATCTATGGGGCCAGAGAGATAGCATGGAGGTAAGGCATTTGCCTTTCATACAGGAGGTCATCGGTTCGAATCCCGGTGTCCCATATGGTCCCCCATGCCTGCCAGGAGCAATTTCTGAGCCTGGAGCCAGGAATAACCCCTGAGCACTGCCGGGTGTGACCCAAAAACCACACACACACACACACACAAATTAGTTATCTACAATTGAAATTTAGGAAGATGTGAGTAGAGAAAGAGGAGAGATGTATTCAAGAGAGAATACAGGCAGCCAAAAAACTGAGACATGCAAGTGAAATACATGTTCAAGGGACAATGCAGGCTTGAACAGTAAACTCCAAATGGCTTTCAGAAGAAACTTTTACACATTTTTTTCAAATAGGTTGTTCTGGAGTTTTGTATACATAAAAGTTAATCTGTATGTTACAGGAGAGCCTTGCACTGTTGATGGCCTTATCTCTTGTAGGGTTAATGGTCTTTTCAATGAATTCCTCTGAAAGCTTTTCTAAATTTCTGAGTCATACATCCATCTCTCTTTTTTTTTTTTTTTTTTTGGGCTACACCCGGCATTGCTCAGGGGTTACTCCTGGCTGTCTGCTCAGAAATAGCTCCTGGCAGGCATGGGGGACCATATGGGACACCGGGATTCGAACCAACCACCTTTGGTCCTTGGATCGGCTGCTTGCAAGGCAAACGCCGCTATGCTATCTCTCCGGGCCCATACAGCCATCTCTTGCATACATTTGATATGTCTCTGTTTAGGTGATAAATTGTTAGGTTTTGTTTTGTTTTTGGATTTTGGGCCATTCCTGGTGATGCTCAGGGCTTACTCCTGGCTATGCGCTCAGAAATTGCTCTTGGCTTGGGGAAACCATATGGGAGGCCAGGGGATCGAACTGTAGCCCGTCCTGATTCAGCCGCGTGCAGCCCTACTGCTGCGCCATCACTTCAGCCCCTAAATCATTAGTTTTTAACCAACAACTTAATTTCTCAGAACTCTGATGTGTGATGAGTATTTTCTGTCCCCTCATCTTTTTTGATGAATTGTTCTGTTTCTTGGAGCATGGTGAGCCACACTGGTGGTACTCAGGGATTACTTCTAGCTCTTCAGTTAGAAATTACTCCTGGCAGGCTCAGGGAACCTGATGAAACAGGGAATCGAATGTGGGTCTGCTGAATGCAAGGCAAATTGCCCTAGCTCTGGCCCCGACACTGTTTCTTATACCTAGAGTTTTGGATAATAAAGTATAATACACTTTGTGTTTATCTTTTCTTTTGTGGGGGGTTGGGACCACACTGGTGATGCTCAGGGGTTACTCCTAGCTATGTGCTCAGAAATCACTCCTGGCTTGGGGGGGACCATATGGGATGCCAGGGGATTGAACCACTGCCCATGCTGGATCAGCCATATGCAAGGCAAATGCCCTTTCTGATTTTTTATTGTTTATATTCTGATAGTTTATTTTCTCTTTTTTTTTTTTGTGGTTTTTGGGTCACACCCGGCAGTGCTCAGGGGTTACTCCTGGCTCCATGCTCAGAAATTGCTCCTAGCAGGCACAGGGGACCATATGGGACGCTGGGATTCGAACCGATGACCTCTTGCATGAAAGGCAAACGCCTTACCTCCATGCTATCTCTCCAGCCCCTATTTTCTCATTTTTATATCTTTTGTTCTTTTTTTTTTTTTTTGGGGGGGGGGTCACACCTGGCGGTGCTCAGGGGTTACTCCTGGCTGTCTGCTCAGAAATAGCTCCTGGCAGGCACGGGGAACCATATGGGACACCGGGATTCGAACCAACCACCTTTGGTCCTAGATCAGCTGCTTGCAAGGCAAACGCTGCTGTGCTATCTCTCCGGGCCCATATCTTTTGTTCTTAATTTTATTCTGGAGGCTTTAAAAAATTTTTTTTATGGTAGTCACCTCAAGTGACAGTGTTTGGGAAGACCCAGAGATCATACCCTTAGTGCTTGATTACTGGTGTGGGCCTTGATAATTTGAGCTTAGAAGGGAAGGGTCACCAGGGCCACTTCTGGCAGGGCCCAGAGATTTTATGAGGTAACTCAGATTTTGGCTTTTAGTTTCTCCAGTACTCAGCATCATGTTGCTTTTAGTTCCCCAGTTTGTTCACCAGAGGTTGCCTTTATATTAGAGTTGTGTTCTCATTAGTATTCAACCTACTACTTTGAAGTTGTTTTTCCTCAAAAAGAAGTAGCACAACAAACTAAGTGCTTGTTTTGCTTCAGGTTCAATTCCCAGCAACTTAATACTATCCAAGTAGTCCCTGAGCCCAGAGCTGGAATAGGTCCTGCACACTATTGGATGTACCTTATCTGAAAAAAAATTACAAAAGAAATAAAAGTAAGAAAAAAGAAAAAAGAGAGAAAAAAAAAAAAAAAAAAGCAAAAGAAATAAAAGTAATTAATAATATAAGTCTCAAACTTTTTTCAATATTTTAGGCTTTGGAGAACCAGAGGGTCTGTTGTACCTACTCAATTCTGCAGAGGTAGTGAGAAAGGAGTCTCTAATAATATGTAAAGATATGGGTGCAAACATGATATAGCAAAACTACCAGACTCTATTGAATCTCTGTCTGAGACTATTACCCATCTCTGGTAAAGAAGATTGTTATTGAAGACAATCATAAATTGTAGACATAATCTATATTAGCTTCTTTATAAACTTGACTTTATATGAAATATTTTATATTTTATAATTTTTAAATGGGTCATACCCATTTTACCTTTTATTTTATTTTATTTTATTTTTGTTTTTTGGGTCACACTCGGCAGTGCTCAGGGGTTATTCCTGGCTCTATGTTCAGAAATCGCTCCTGGCAGGCTCAGGGGATCACATGGGATGCTGGGATTCGAACCACCGATCTTCTGCATGAAAGGCAAATGCCTTACCTCATTGCTATCTCTCCGACCCCTACCTTTTATTTTTTACCAGATTACCATTACCAATACATAGAAGTGCTTGGGAATCATGCAGTACCCAGGATCAAACTTGCCCTCACACATAAAAGATTCGTGTTCTGCCACTTAAGCTACATCTCTAGCCACTGTACTCTAAAGATTTTTACTCAAAATAGGGAAATGTATCTCTTAACAATGTCAGCATTTTATTTCTTATAAAATAGCACTAATCCACACCTTAGAGTTTAGTTTTTGTACAATTCTGTACATTTAAATGTGTGTGATGAAAGGTGAGAACAGAATTACAGCTAGAGGAGAAAGTGAAAATGTCTAAAGAGATGGCAACCCGCTGGGTGCTAAGTGTAGAGAAATTGCCCTTGGCCTTTCCCCCTCGCTTGAAATGGTCCCTGTGGTGGGGTGCCCCGCCCCCTTCCTCCTGGGGCTAGATCTCGGTACCCAGCAGGACTATAATGTAACAATCTCTTTGTAGAGCTCACAGACACAAAGGAAACAGCGCCCTAGAGTTGTAGGCTTAGAAACCTGGCCTGGAAGAACTAAATGTTATTCCTTGCTGTTTGTGCTCGCTCTCCCTACCCCTCCCCTGAACTATCTTCCTCCCTTAGCACCAAACACTTCCATTTTGAACACTTAACTCCCCAAATAGAAAAGATGATTAATGTACAACCTATCTGGGTTTGAAATATTTTTTTAAATACTGGGCATAATTTAAATTACTAGAACTATTACTCATTTATATTATGTGTTATGTTAGGTGAGCTTGAGAAGTTCAATCTTATAAAATGTTTTTTTGGGAAAATGTAAACTTTATAAAACTATAGATTTAGGCAGTAAATATTATATATAATTTTTAAACTCTATCCGCTTGTTTATTCATTATTTTCTGTACAATTGATAACCACCTGTTTTGTATATTTGTTGCCTCTCAAATAATAATTTATTTTATTTTTGCTTTATTTTTTTTTTTTTGTTTTTTTCGGGCCACACCCATTAGATGCTCAGGGGTTACTCCTGGCTACGCGCTCAGAAATTGCCCCTGGCTTGGGGGGACCATATGGGACGCCGGGGGATCGAACCGTGGTCCTTTCCTTGGCTAGCGCTTGCAAGGCAGACACCTTACCTCTAGCGCCACCTCGCTGGCCCCTATTTTTGCTTTATTTTGTTTTGTTTTTGGGCCATACCTGGTGATGTTCAGGGGTTATTCTACTCCTACTAGATGCTCAGAAATTGCTCCTGGCTTGGGGGACCACGTGGATGCTGGAGGATCGAACTGCAGTCCATCCTAGGTTAGGGCATGCAAGGCACACGCCCTACCGCTTGCACCACTGCACCAGCTATTTGATAAATTTTTCTTCAAAGAACCACATTATATTTATCTTCTCTCTCTCTTTGGTTTAACTTTTGGGGGGGGGGGTTGGGGCCACACCGGTGATGCTCAGGGGTTACTCTTGGCTATGTACTCAGAAATCGCTCCTGGCTTGTGGAGACCATATGGGATGCCAGGGGATTGAACCGTTGTCCATCCTGGATCAGCCACGTGCAAGGCAAATGCCTTATCGCTATGCCATTGCTCCGGCCCCCTTTTATTTTTTAATAGGAGGCATGACTAGCAATGCTTAGGGAAGGCCGTGTAATGTCAGTGATCAAATTCAAGGCTGTATACATGTTAAGTGTGTACTCTATAAAATGCAATATAGAGTCTAAAATCAATTAAGTACAATATGGAATGCCGGGAGATTGAACCGTGGTCCGTCCTAGATCAGCTGTGTGCAAGGCAAATGCCCTACTGCTGTGCCAGCACTCTGGCCCCTTCTCTGGCTTAACTTTTAAGGCCACTTTCTAACAAACTACTGTTCGCTAATCTTTTCCCCTTTATATTATGAGTTCCCAAAGGTTTTCTGCCTCTATCTTAAAATTATTTGTACCTTAATGTTATATATATATATACGATCTATTTAAAGATTGCATACTTCAAAAGATCATCTTTATATGGAATTTGAGTTGTGTAACATAACAACTTTTTAGATTTTATTTATGTCAAAGTACAGTTAATTTTTCTTTATTCATATTCTTAGAGTACATTTCTTGGCACAATTCTTTTTTTATTTTATTTATTGATTGATTGGTTGGTTGGTTGGTTTTGGGGGTCACACCTGGCGGTGCTCAGTGGTTACTCCTGGTTCTGCACTCTGAAATCACCCCTGGTAGGCTGAGGGACCAGATGAGATGCCTAGAACCCAACCAGGTCCCTCCTGGGTCAACTGCATGCAAGGCAAAAGCCCCACCATTGTGCTATATCTCTGGCCCAATTCTTTGGCAGAATTCTATAAATGAATATATAAATAAAATAAATGTAATAGAATTATCCTAATTCATCCTATGACCAGACTATTATGGCAATAACCTAGACAGATTTATAAACCGGGAAATTTACACACTGCAGCTTTAATACTTTTGAGAAGGATGAAAAAAGGAAGGAGAGCTTTCAGGAGAGAAACTTTTTTTTTTTTTTTTTTTTTTTAGGAGGGAAACTTTCTAACAGTAAGCATTATATGTGGCCAGTTTCATCCTCAGCACTTCAAATGGTTCCCTTAAGTACAGCCATGACTTACTCCTACTCATAGATCAAAGTACATCCCCAGAGCACTATAAGTATTGCTAAACAACCCCCTTAAGTGTAAATTGATTACATATAGTTATTGAAAAGTAGACCAAAGTAATAGAAAATATCTGCCCTATCTTTACACTGTGAAACAACTAATGGTAATATGTGGAACTTTTTGATTTAAAAAAAATATATATATTTTTTTTTTGGTTTTTGGGCCACACCCGGTGATGCTCAGGGGTTACTCCTGGCTGTCTGCTCAGAAATAGCTCCTGGCAGGCACGGGGGACCATATGGGACACCGGGATTTGAACCAACCACCTTAGGTCCTGGATTGGCTGCTTGCAAGGCAAACACCGCTGTGCTATCTCTCCGGGCCCTGATTTAAAAAATTTATAGATGGGACCGGTGATGTGGCTCTAGAGGTAAGGTGTCTGTCTGCCTTGTAAGCGCTAGCCAAGGAAAGACCGCGTTTCGATCCCCCAGCATCCCATATGGTCACCCCAAGCCAGGGGCGATTTCTGAGCGCTTAGCCAGGAGTAACCCCTGAGCATCAAACGGGTGTGGCCCCAAAAACCAAAAAAAAATTATAGAGGGGCCGGAGAGATAACTCAGTGGTAAAGCGTTTGTCTTGTACCCAGCTGACTCAGGACCAATGGTGTTGTAAGAAGGGCCGCAAACAGCCTGCGGGCCACGAGTTTGAGACCCCTGAGTTAGAGGGAAACAAAGACATAGAATGATTGCATTTGTTTGTGGGATATATAAAAAATATGGTAAAAATATCCAGAGACATAGAAATGAGGCCAGGACGACCAGTCCATGGTCCAAAGCTTGCCACACATAGTGGGGAGTGCAGTTAAGGCAGAGAAGGGGCCTCTGTGTCAGTGATAGTTGGAAATGATCACTCTGGGCAAAATTTTTATTTTATTAGTATGGAATTTCAGGCTAACATCATACCCCTTTCGGAAGGGATGGGGTATCAATCAACCGTATTTGGGCTACTCCCAGTTCAGTGTCTGAGGATTGCTTCTGCTAATTCTTATGAGACCATGTTATACTAGATATAGGTGCTAGTGATCAGTTTTGGGCATCAAACCCAGGCTTCTTGATGCAAAACAAGTATGCCAATCTGTTAAGATCTCCCTGTCCCTTGCTTCACACCCCTAACTATGTGTGATTTTCATGATGCCCAAACCAAAATGACACCTTCCTCTTCCTTTTCCTTTTTGGTAGCCATAATAGTTTTTTGTTTGTTTCGTTTTAATTTTTTTTTTTCCAAGTTTAGAAGTTACTTTTTTTTTTTTTTGGTTTTTGGGCCACACCCGGTGACGCTCAGGGGTTACTCCTGGCTATGTGCTCAGAAGTCACTCCTGGCTTGGGGGACCATATGGGACGCTGGGGGAATCCAAGTGCGGTCCGTCTTAGGCTATCGCTCGCAAGGCAGACACCTTACCTCTAGCGCCACCATCCCGGCCCCAGAAGTTACTTTTATTATTTGCCAGCTCACTTCGTATCATATAAGTGAAACCATATCATTGTCTTTTACTTATTTTGCTTAGCATTGTCAACTCAAGGTTCAGTCAGTTTTTTCTACAGGGCATAACTTTTTAAATAGCAGAACATTATGAAATTGATTTCTCACGGTCGGAGCGTTGGTGCTAGTGGTAAGGCATCTGCCTAATCCCCGCTAGCCTAGGACAGACAGCCGTTTGATCCCTCAGTGCCCCATATGGTCCCCCAAGCCAGGAGTAATCGATTTCTGAGCACATAGGAGTGATTTCTGAGCGTCGCCAGGTGTGACCCCAAAACCAAAAAAAAACCAAACTTGAGTTCTCACTTTATAGATTGTAGAATTTAAAAATGTTAATTGTTGGGGCCGGGAAGGTGGCGCTAGAGGTAAGGTGTCTGCCTTACAAGCGCTAGCCAAGGAACGGACCGCGGTTCGATCCCCCGGTGTCCCATATGGTCCCCCCAAGCCAGGGGCGATTTCTGAGCACATAGCCAGGAGTAACCCCTGAGCGTCAAACGGGTGTGACCCAAAAACCAAAAAAAAAAAAAATGTTAATTGTTGCTAAGATAAGGAAATTACAGCCCTGCAGAAAAGCACTGAGTAGAATGATCCTTCAGATGTGTCTGTACATTGTAACTATTAATCTTTGTCAGAGGGTGAGGGATAGACATAGGGATAGACATAGAATAATCTCACTCATTTGTGGGATATAAGAAAAAAGAGAGATAATATGGCAATAATATCCAGAAACAATAGAGAAAATTCAAAGTTAAGATATCAGCAAGGGGACTTCTGAGAATTCTGTTTATGGTCCTTCCACTGTAACTTTACCTTGTCCTCTTTCTTTGCATCTTTGTTCTCATAATTAAAATAAAAATTTAAAAAAAAAGACAATTATAGTTGGAACTGATCACTCTGGACAAAAAATGGGGTACTAAAAGTAGATAGTGATGTGCATGCTACACACCTCTTTATTAACAGTTATTAAACCACAGTGTCATAAATGGAGAGACAGAGAAGTAAAATGTCTGCCAAGAGGCAAGGGAAAGAGTGGGAGGGAAACTGGGGACCTGGGTGGCAGGAAATCTGCACGGGTGAAGGGTGCTGCTGTACATGTATGACTGAATTCAGTCATGAACAGTTTTGTAACCAAGGTACTTAAGTAAAGTATTCAAAAAAGTTAAACTAAACAATTACTGCAGTCTGTAGTTTAACTTTATTCCTTAATAAAATATATGAAAAAAATATATTGAAAAAAAAAAAGAAAATATAGAATAAAATTGGTATTTGGTTAGTTAGTTTGGCCACATCTGGCAGTGTTCAGAGGTAGCTCTTTGCTCTGACCTCAGAAATCACTCCTATCATTCTCTGGGAACCGACCATATGAGATGCCTGGGATTAAACCTTGGTCAACCAATGCAAGGCAAGCACCCTACCTGCTGTACTATTGCTCTGGCCCAAATTGACAATTCTTTAAAATTAGTATTAATATATTATTTATGGAGCTGGAACAATAATAGTACAGTAGTTAAGGTGCTTGCCTTGCATGCGACTGAGTCAGATTCGATCCCAGCATCCCATTTGATCTCTGAATACCGGTAGGAGTGATTCCTGTGTGCACAGCTAAGAGTAATTCCTGAGCAATGCTGGGTGGGACCCAAAAGCAAAAAATAATTTAGTATTAACATATTATTTAAGAAGACCTATACTGTTTAATGTATGATTTTTGTTCATTTTGTGAAATACTGTTATTTATTTTAACATTCTTCTGTTGGTGCTTTGTTGTCCCTGTTTTTCATTATGTTAAAAAACTTTTCCTTTAATATATAAGCTCTTAAATTAACTCCAATATTTTGATTCCTTTGAAATAAAAAAACTTAAGAATTAGGAAACAAATGAAAGGTTGAGTTTATTTTCAGTAGACAACCTATTTCAAAAGTAAAAAGAGATTAGAGTCCAATTTTGGCTGAACATACCCTTGAAATTACAAAGCACTAAATGCTTAGTCTAAAAGTATTTTTGTAGTTTTATATTATGTAAAGTGACTAGTAAAAAAATCTTAGATAATTTTATGATAATTTGTAAAATTTTTCAATAAAGGCACAATCCCTTTATCAACTATTGAAATGATAGATAATGAATTTTTGTTTTTTTTTGTTTTTTTTTTAATCAGTGACTTTTTTGAACGAACCATACTGTGCAACAGTCTTGTGTGGAGTTGTGCCGTGACGGGTAGACCTGGACTGACTTATCAGGAAGCACTTGAGTCAGAAAAAAAAGCAAGACAGAATCTTCAGAGTTTTCCAGAACCACTAATTATTCCAGTTTTATACTTGACCAACCTTACCCATCGTTCACGCTTGCATGAAATTTGTGATGATATTTTTGCATATATCAAGGACCGATATTTTGTTGAAGAAATTGTGGAAGTCATTAGGAACAATGGTGCAAGGTAAAGTACTTTTAATTTTTCTTTCATAAGTATCTTTATAGAGTTTTCAAAATTTAGAATGCACAAAATGGTAGACAGAAGAGTTTAACCTTTTTTTAGCCAACCTGTTACCCTTCCCACAGAGTGTTTGTATTTTTTATGTATTTTTCCAAAGTTTATTTTTATATAAACCACCAAATACATATACATAATTATACATTTCACACACACACACACATTTCTCTTAACTCTTGGAATGCAAAAGATGGCAAGTTGTGTATCATGCCTTTCAGACCTAAAATATCTTGAAGAGCAATCTTTTATTATATAAATCACCTCATAATAGTCTGAATATATGTTTTTCTTGCTGTGTTATAGTAATTCCCTTGATAAAATAAGATTGAGTTTTATATAATATGCTAGGTTTTTTTCTATTTTACCCTGATCATTAAAAAAATGGACTTTTAGGGGCCGGAGAGATAGCATGGAGGTAAGATGTTTGCCTTGTATGCAGAAGGATGATGGTTCGAATCCCGGCATCCCATATGGTCCCCTGAGTCTGCCAGGAGCGATTTCTGAGCATAGAGCCAGGAGTAACCCCTGAGCACTGCCGGGTGTGACTCAAAAACTTAAAAAAAAAAGGACTTTTATATATGAAAATATGAAAACTTTAACATGCATTGAACACTGCTGGGATAGCTAAAAGGGGAGGTTCAGGGGCATAAGGCGTCTTCTGCCTTGCAAGCGCTAGCCTAGGACGGACTGCGGTTCTATCCCCCAGCCGTCCCATATGGTCCCCCAAGCCAGGAGTGATTTCTGAGCACATAGCCAGGAGTAACCCCTGAGCATCACAGGGTGTGGCCCCAAAACAAAACAAAAAAAAAAGATTTACTAAGTATAGTATCATGTCATCTGCAAAGAATGAGAGCTTGACTTCTTTGTTTCCTATCTAAATACCCTTGATATTTTTTTGTTGCCTAATTGCTATGGCAAATACTTCTAGTACTATATTGAATAGAAGTGATGAGAGGGGGAAATTTTGTCTTTGTCAGGTACCAGTTTTGAGAGGAAAGGCTTTTAGTTTTTTCTCATTATGTTTGCCATGGGCTTGTGGTAAATGGCTTGGACTATATTGAAGAAAGTTCTTTCAATTCCCATGTTGTTGATTTTTTATCATGAATGGGTGTGGGACCTTGTCAGCTGCTTTCTATGCATCTATTGTTATCATATAATTTTTATATTTTCTTTTATTGATATGGCATATTATATTGATTGACTTGCATATGCTTGTATGTTTGGAATAAATCCTACTTGGTCATGGTGTATGACCTTCTTGATGAATTGTTGGATTCTATTTGCTCGTATTTTGTTGAGGATATTTGCATCTTTATTCATAAAGGAGATCAGCCTATAATTCTTGAAATACCATCTCATACCACAGAAACTGGGACACATCACAAAGAACAAGAACAAGCAGTGCTGACACTGATTCAGGGAGAAATTCATTGAATTCACTTATTCACTGCTGATATAAATGCAGATTGGTCCAGCCCTTTTGGAAAACAATATGAATATTTCTCAGAAAACTAGAAATTGAGCTTCCATGTAATCCAGCAATACCACTCCTAGGGATATATCCTACAATACTCCTGGGAGCAGTATATCCCTACAATACACAACACAATACAGAAATTCCCTCTGCATTCCTATGTTCATTGTGGCACTATTTACAATAGCAAAAATCTGGAACCAACCCAAGTGCCTAAGAACAGAAGCGTGGCTAAAGAAACTGGTACATCTATGCAATGAAATATTACACAGCTGTTAGGAAAAATGAAGTAATGAACTTTGCTTGTACATGGAGGGATATGGAGACTATGCTGTGTGTAGTGAGTCAGAGAGAGGGATAGGCATAGAATAATCTCCCTCATTTATGGGGTATTTTAAAAAAAACTGTTTGGTAACAATGTCCAGAGATGATAGAGAGGAGGGTCAGGAGGACCAGTCCATAATTGGAAGCTTGCCACAAATAGTAGAGTAGCGCATTTAGGCCAGAGAAGGGAACACTATTACAATGATAGTCAGAATTGATCACTCTGGACAATAACTGGGTGTTGGACAATGGACAATGTGATATGCACAGTACCCCTTCATTAACAATAGTGCAAACCACGGTGTCTAAAAGAAAAATAAGAGAAAGAGAGGATTTAAATTCCTTCTCAGGCAGTCAGGAGCAGGGTGGGAGGTAAATTGAGGGCATTGGTGGTGAGAAATGTTTATGGGTGAAAGGTAGTGTATATTATAAGATTGAAACTCAATCATGAACAAGTTTGCGATCATTGTGTTTAAATAAAAGGGAGAAAAAGAAAATCATCATAGATTTTTAAAAAAGAGAAATATTTGTATTAAAATCTAAATACCTGGGCCAAGGGCCAGACCAATAGTATAGTGGATAGGGCATTTGCCTTGTATATGGATTACTGGAGTTTGATCCCTGGTTTCCCATAAGGTTTCTCAAGCCGCCTAAGAGTTATTTCTGAGCACAGGGCCAAGAGTAAGTTCTGAGTACTACTGTGTCCCAAAAACAACAAAAATGAGTAAGTAAATAAATATCTGGGCCTGGGAGATAAATTATGGTATAGAACATGCCTTGCATATGTGAAGGCCCACTTTGAAGCTTGGCTCTGTATGCATTCCTGCTTCTACACTGCTGTATATAAGCTCTGATGGTTTCCAAACAGCACTGGTGGTAACTTAAAGTTTTTTAATTATATTTTAAAGAGTTTATGGTTTGGGGGCCATACCCAGAAGTGTTCTGGATTTAATCCTGTCAAGAATTACCCCTGACAAGATCAGGGGACCATCTGGGGTGTCTGTCATGCTTCAAACCTGGTTTAGCGGGTCCCTCTTCGTTGGGTTCAAAATCACTCACTTTGAAAATTACCAGTATAGGGCCTGGAGAGATAGCACAGCAGCATTTGCCTTGCAAGCAGCTGATCCAGGACCAAAGGTGATTGGTTCGAATCCCGGTGTCCTATATGGTCCCCCGTGCCTGCCAGGAGCTATTTCTGAGCAGACAGCCAGGAGTAACCCCTGAGCACCGTTGGGTGTGGCCCAAAAACAAAACAAAAAAACAAAAACTAAACAAAACAAAAATTAAACCTGGTTTAGCTATGTGCAAGGTTAGCACCATATAAACCATATTCTCTTCAGTTCCAGTTTCAGTATTTTTTGCATGCTTTTTCTGTTGTATCTTAAAAATGTACTTCAGATATCTGTAGTTGTTGGTTAAGATTAAGTGTAGAAATAGAAGTCTGACAATACCCTGGGCATTTCTGAGTCTGACCTCCAAGCCAATAAAATAGTAAAAAATAAATGAAGTATAGAATTTAGTGAGTTTGAATATATTCACAAGGTTATGCTACTGTCACCACTATCTACAGGGTTTTTTTTCACCCCAGTTCTCCATAATCATTCACTCCCATGTCACTTTTCTTTGCCACTTTCAATTATTAATTTATTTTCTGTCTCTGAATTTCTGTATGAACATTTTATATAAATGGAGTCATGTAATATATAACCGTTGCATTTTAATGTTTTACTTACTATAAGGTTTTTAGCATTGATACATGTTGTAACATGCATCAATACCTTTTTTCACTCGTGTTTTGGGCCACACTCAGCAGTATGGGGACTGCTGTGGGTGGATGGTTCTTGGTGCATCATGTGTTGCCAGGGATTGAACTGGGGCTTCTGCATGCAAAATTTGTGCTCCAGTCCATTGAGCTATCTCTTCAGCCTAGATATTAAATCAGTTATTTTTTCAAATAAATGTTGAGTGAATCGATCATATTATCTATGTGCTCTTTACTTGATGAACATTTGAGTTGTTTCCATTTTGAGACTGTCATACATGGTATTACAAAACCTGTTTAAAAAGGTTTGGTTTTGTCTCTTTATGTTTGTGCATAGTTTTCAGTTCTCGATATAAATCTAGATCTAAAATAGTTTGTTTCTCTTTTGGGGCCACACATGGTGCTCAGGGCTCAGTTCTTGTTCTATCCTCAGAAATCATTCCTGGCAGTGTTTGGAGGACCTTATGAAGTGCCAGGGATCAAACTAGGGTCAGCAGCATATAAAGCAAATGCCTTATACAGGAGTGATTCCTGAACACAGAGCTAGGAGGATGACTTTGAGTACTTCTGCATGTGACTTCAACCCTCTTTCCTCCTCCATTAAAAATAAAAAGAGGTTTATAATTTAAAAAAATGATTTTGCAGGCCCGGAGAGATAGCACAGTGGCTTTTGCCTTGCAAGCAGCCGATCCAGGACCAAAGGTGGTTGGTTCTAATCCCGGTGTCCCATATGGTCCCCCGTGCCTGCCAGGAGCTATTTCTGAGCAGACAGGCAGGAGTAACCCCTGAGCACCGCCGGGTGTGGCCCAAAAACAAAACAAAAAACAAAAAATGATTTTGCTTTTCTCTAAAAGTTAAAGAGTGGTATTAGAGAAAGCAGGAAAGGTAAATTCTGGAGTCCAAAATGATTTCCACTGTTAAAAAAAATTTAGTGCCTGGGCTGGGCCTGAGAAGATTGTAACTTAGAGGACATTGAATGCACTAGACCTTAAGTTCATACCCTGAAATATGTGGCCTTTTGGGCATCACCAGGGATAGGCCTGGTAGTCCCTCAGCACCAGTGAGCCCAAATAGTACTGCATCACTGGACCTGACCATTGGCTGGTCAGCCACACATAGCTGTCCAAGTATGGTTGGGAAACCTCCAAAAGTAGCAGCAGAAAAAGAAAAAAAAATCACATAGTTTTTTTTTCAGTTTCCCCATGTTAAAAAAAAACTTGTGACAGAAATTGTATAGAGGTTAAGGTTAATCCCTAGCTTAATCCAAACTACCACATATGGTCTCCTGAGCCCCACTGGGAGTGGCTCAAAGCCTTTCTCCCTAAAAAATAAATTGTATGCAGTCTTTTCATTTAGTTAATTGTTTGGTTTCTTTTTTTTTTTTTTTCTTTTGGTTTTTGGGTCATATCTGGTGGCACTTAGTGTGACTCCTGGCTCTGCACTCAGAAACTGCCCCTGGCAGGCTCAGGGTTTCATATGGGATGCCAGGAATCAAAGCACCTTTGGTCCTGAGTCAGCTGTGTGCAAGGCATACATCCTAATGCTGTGCTATCTCTCCTGCCCCTATTTGGTTTCCTTTTAAATAACAAATCACATAAATATGTACCATTTTATTTTAAATATATATATTTATTTAAAGAAAATGTATCACTGGTTGACATAACTGACCATAATACATTTGATTCAAGATGACAGAAAGCAAAGTTATTAAAAAAAGATAGAGGGGTCTCAGTGTAATTGAGAACAATAAGAGAATTGAATTTGTACCAGGGCTTCATTTTTAGCTAGTTTTCTTTTTTCTAAATATTCCCATATTATTTAGGTTTAAAGTTCACAAAATCGGGACCAGAGAATACCGAGTATAGGGTGCTTACTTGCACTTAGCCAACCAGGTTTGATTTAGCAGCACCACAAATGGTCCCATGAGCCCTGCCAGGAGTGATCTCAGAGCAGAACCAGAAGTAAGCCCTGAGTACTGCTGGGTATGGCCCTCAAATATAAATAATAAATTTTTTTTTTTTTTTTTAGTTTTTGGGTCATACCCGACATTGCTCAGGGGTTACTCCTGGCTGTCTGCTCAGAAATAGCTCCGGGCAGGCACGGGGGACCATATGGGACACCGGGATTCGAACCAACCACCTTTGGTCCTGGATCAGCTGCTTGCAAGGCAAACACCGCTGAGCTATCTCTCCGGGCCCATAAATAATAAAATTTATAAAATATTAACAAAAAGTAAAGAAACTAGTTGAAATTGTTTTTTTAAATTGTCTAGTTAAGTAAAGATCAGTCTTATTTTTCATCTTAAAAGCAAATATCAGGGGCCAAAGAGATAGCATGGAGGCAAGGTGTTTGCCTTTCATGCAGAAGGTCAGTGGTTCGAATTCCGGAATCCCCTATGGTCCCCTGAGCCTGCCAGGAGCGATTTCTGAGTCTAGAGCCAGGAGTGACCCCTGAGCACTGCCGGGTGTGACACAAAAACAAATAAAAAAAGCAAATATCAATCTGAATATCAAATAATGTGCAACTAACCAGGACTTCTGTTTATTAAAATATATTCCCTGAAGGTTTCTGTTTCATTGGAGGAATACTTTAAATACTTGATCTAGTGAAGAGTGTAGGAACTTTATATATATTAGGATTAGAATGAGAACATAAGGCCATCTCTCTTCAAGCCTATAGTTCTCCCTTGAACATTTATCTCATTTACTTGTCTTTTTTTAAAACTTCATTTATTGATTGATTGATTGATTGATTGGTTTTGGGGCCACACCTGGCTCTGCACTCAGAAATCGATCCTGGCAGGCTCTGATGACCATTTGGGATGCCAGGAAACAAAAGTGGGACCCTCCCGGTTTGGCCGCATGCAATGCGGCAAATGTCCTACCGCTGTGCTATCTCTCCGGACCCTCATTTACTTATCTTGATGTCTTTTTGCTTGCTTGTTTGTACTTTGGAGAAGCCTGTGTTCTCTTTCAAACAATACTTCTCCTTTCTTTCTCACATCCTTTTAAATAAGTTTTGATAAAAGTTTTGCTTCACTTAAAAAAAAAACGAGAACATAAACTTTCAGTATTGCTAGCCTATATGGTATTAGTGAATCATATCTGAAATGCATCAATTTTGAGAGCAATAGGGGAATAATTAATTAAGAAAGATAAAATAGACATAAATGATACACGGGAGAAACTTATTGTTATTTAACTACATGAGTATGTGAATGGGTGTGTGTGTTGGTGACTGGGTTTAGTAAGAGTTTTTACAAAAAAGTTACTTGAGGGGTTGGAGTGATAGCATAGTTGTAGGATGTTTGCCTTGCATTCGGCCAACCGTGAAGGACTCTAGTTTGATTCCTGGCATCCCATATAGTTATCCAAGCCGGCCAGGAGTGACTTCTGAGCAGGAGTAGGAGTAGGAGCAGGAGTAGCCCCTGAGCACCGCAGGGTGTGTCCCCAAAACAAAAAAAAAAAAATTACTTTAATAGAAATTTGAAATCAGGGGCTGGAGAGATAGCATGGAGGTAGGGCATTTGCCTCACATGCAGAAGGACGGTGGTTCGAATCCCGGCATCCCATATGGTCCCTGAGCCTGCCAGGAACAATTTCTGAGCGTAGAGCCAGGAGGAACCCCTGAGCGCTGCTGGGTGTGACCCAAACACCTCCCCCCCCCCAAAAAAAAATTGAAGGCAATAAAAATATAGATAAGCTGAATGGCATTGAGGATGAAGTTTTAGTTAGGTCCAAAGATGGATTTTTAGCAACAATTAATAGCACCTTTTCAGAAAGGCCTTCATTTAGTCGGTTACTCTATTTATCTTAGTAGCTTTAAAGTTTTATTTTCAGTCAAGGAAATCGCTCAGTTTCATCTCCCAATTACTTTTTTATTTTATTCTTGGTGAGTCTAATATATTGATATAGATATAGATATTTGATATAGATATAGATAATATATTGAAAAGAAAGTAGGAGGCTATTTGGAATATTTCTTGCTTTTTGAAAATTTCAGAGTGGAACCATGCTCTGAGATATATATTGGTTTTTGACTGGAATGTTCATAAACTAGATTCAGTCTGGTATAACTATATTCAGAGGATTGTCTTCCGTCTCTAACTCATACATACATCCTAAACCTCAGGCTTGGGTGACTTTTCACTGACCTCTCTCACTTCTCAGGGTTCTTATCCACACATCATCCCAGAATCTAGTAGGGTTCCCAGCAGCAAGAGAGGGCAAGCTCCAACCAGTGTGTGAACACCCTTTTCAAGCCTTAGCATGCTCTCTGCTGGCTAGTATTGCATTGGTCAAAGCAAGTCACAGGAACAAAACCAGGCAGTATGGGAGGGGATAAGAAGGGTGTTGTTCAGTCAGGGCTGTAACTGTAGCAATTTACCACAGTGATTATTTGTTTAGGAACCCAAAGCTCTGCCAGGCACATATAGTACTTAGCAGATATTAAATCTTTCCTGACATGTCAGAAGCAAGTGAAGGGTCAGACAGCTGTGTTTAGTTATCTGTTTTGTAATCCGTTCCTAATTTTTTAATTTCATAATATTGTTCTTGGGAGTATGCTATACATTATTTTAGATGATGGCAGTATTGGTTTTAAAAGTTTTTCTTTATGCTAGAAACATTTCTGGCTTTTTATGTTACTATTTTATTCAGTCACTGGCAATAACCATATGTGATAGGAACTCACATATTCATTGTACCTTTAAAGAATTTCTACACCGAGGTTAAATTAATTAGAATTTTCACAAGGTCACACAAACAGATGGTGAAGCTTTAGAGAAGAAATCTGCATGTGAAAGGAAATACTAAAAGTGTAATTGAGAGAGTACTGGATAATGATTACCCTCTATTTACTTTTTACTTGAGCATTTTATAGATTCTGATAAGTATCAAGACAGAGGACTATTGTGTACATGTGGTTAAATTTAAATGAGCTGGGTCATATTTAGAGGTTAGCATCTTCTGGAGGGAAATGGCGCTAGTATTTAAATAGGTTCCCCTTTTACTTAAGTTCTTAACCATTGTACTTATCAGAGGGTGACATAATTCTTTTGCTTCTGTACTTGATTTAAGATTTCCTTTTATATATTTTGTAGATGAAAGTATGCTATCTAGTGGCTACGAAAGGTGAATGCAGGCACGGAGCAAGGAGGGTAAAGAAGTTTTGGTTTTGTTTGTTTTTAATTTGGTCTATTTTTTCAGAATACTTCAAAGAATGAAAAGAAAATGTTTTTCCTTGCAGGTGCTAGGATATATTGACTTAATAATTGAAATAAATGTATACTAAACTATTTTTTTTTGTTTTTTGTTTTTTTACTAAATCAAATTTTGTGATTGCTTCAGTATGATTAGATACTCAGTATTCTTGTACTTGTTGGGAAGTGATTAGAGACTACAGAAGGAGAAACAGTGATAGAAAATTTCTAGATATTCAACAGTGCTATAAAAACAAATTTTTTGGGACCGGAGAGACAGCAGAACGGTAGGGCATTTGCCTTGCATGCTACTGACTCTGGACAGACCGTGGTTCGACTCCCGGCATTCCATATGGTCCCCCGAGCCTGCCAGAACCGATTTCTGAGCACAGAGCCAGGAATACTTCTGAGTGCCACCCGGTGTGGCCCCCCCCAAAAAAAAACAAACAACTTTTTGTTTTTGGGAGGATTGGGACTACACCAAGCAGTAGTCAGGTTACTCCTAGCTCTGCACTCAGAAATCTCTCCTGGCAAGCTTTGGGGGGGGACCATATGTGATCCTGAGGATTGAACCTGGATGGGCCACATATGAGGCAAGCACCCTACACACTGTATTATTGCTCCAGCCCACAAAACTCTTTTGTTTAGTTTATTTTATCACCATGCATTACCAAATTACAAAGTTATTCATGATTGTTTCAGGTATACAATGTACTCAGTGATCAAGCACCAGTGTCTCCTGCCCTCCATCAATTCCCCAGTTTCCCTCCCATCCCATTTCTGCCTCTATGGCAGGCACCCTTTTTGGGCCACACCCAGTGACACTCAAGGGTAATTCCTGGCTGTGAGCTCAGAAATCGCTCCTGGCTTGGGGAACCATTTGGGATGCTGGGGGATTGAACCCTGGTTTATCCTAAGTCAGCGTGTGCAAGGCAAACACCCTACCACTTGCGCCACCACTCCGGCCACATCCATCCTCTTTTTTTTTTTTTTTCTTTCCCGGCGGTGCTCAGGGGTTACTCCTGGCTCTACGTTCAGAAATAGCTCCTGGCAGGCACGGGGGACCATATGGGACACCGGGATTCGAACCAACCACCTTTGGTCCTGGATCGGCTGCTTGCAAGGCAAACGCCGCTGTGCTATCTCTCCGGGCCCAATCATCCTCTTTTTTCTAACTCCCACTCCCTCCTCCTTGAATTCTTTCTTTACCTGTCCTTTCTGTGCTCAGTATCAAAGGTAATCTAGGTATCCCCCTTTAATACCTTGTATAACCTCATTCTATTATTCTGTATGTCACAAATAAGTGAGGTCATCTTATTTGTCCATCTACTGCTGATTTTCTCACTCAATATGGTGTCCTCCAGTTCTATCCAAGCTGCAGTGCACTACATAATTTTATTGTTCCTTGTAGTGTCATAGTATTGCATTGTGTGTGTATATACACACCTTCATCATCCATTCTTCTGTTGATTCCATAGCCTAACTATTGTGCTGAGGGCTACAATGAATAATGGTGTACACATGTCCTTTAGAAGGAATGTTTTTGTGTCCTGGGGATACTCAGAAGTGGGATTGCTCTGTTGTATGGAATCTCATTTCTTACTTTCTTGATAAGTATATAGTTTTCAAATGGGTTGAACCAAACAAGACTCCAACCACCAGTGATTGAGAGTTCCTTTTTTACCACATCCTCACCAACATAGATTGGTTCGAATCCTCAAATCCCCTATGGTCCCCTGAGACTGCCAGAGAGATTTCTGAGCATAAAGTCAGGAGTAACCCCTGAGCACTGCCGGGTGTGACCCAAAAACCAAAAATAAATAAATAAATAATAAATAAAAAGAAACTTATTTTTTGTTGTGTTTTGTTTTTTTGTTTTGATGAGTGGAGGCCTCACCTAGCAATGTTTTTGTTTGTTTGTTTGTTTGTTTGGGTTTTTTGTTGTTCTTGTTGTTTTGCCACACCAGGTGATGCTCAGGGATTAACTCCTGACTGTGTGCTCAGAAATCACTCCTGGCTTGGGGGACCATATGGGATGCCGGGGGATCGAACTAAGGTTAGCGTGTGCAAGACAAATGCCCTACCGCTTGTGCCACCGCTCCACCCCCATCCTAGCAGTGTTTTAGGTCAGCCACTGGAATGTGGCTCAGTGTTAAGGAGCAGCATCAGATTCTCAGTGTGAGCTCTGGCACCCAAAAAGAACAAAATGAAACATCATATAAACCAAATACTAATGGCAAATATTCTATGACTCTATTTATGTGGAATGTCTAGAACAGAAAAATTCAGAGACAGAAAGTAAAATAAAGGTTACCAGGGGCTGGAGAAAGTAAAGGAAAAATAATGAGTTAAAGCCTAATGAGTACAGAGTTTCTATTTAAGATGATGAAAGAGTTTTAGAAATAGCAGTGATGATTACACAATATTGTGAATGTATTTAATGGCAATAAAGTCAATATTTGAAAATGATTGAAATAGTATAATGTGTCGTGTTTACCATAATCAAAGGTTTTTGTGCTGTAATCATGAAGTTTAAGAAAATTCAATAACCAAATAAAAACTGTGTTGAAAACACAGCAGACTTTCACCACTGGCTGACAGAAACCAACCTGTATTTCTAAAGAGGAACAGCTACAGGAGTCATATTGAAGCCTATTAGATAATAATGTATTCTAGTGATAAAAAGATACTATAATTTAGTGCTATGAACTAAAAAATAGAAGAGGAATAATAAAATGAACTCAACTTGAAGGGCCTAGATATGAATTCCGGGGATTATATTTCTTGGGATTTCATGAGGTTAGGAAGGAAGCTCTTCAGTGAATCTATGACAAAGTTTTCACATTAGAAAAGGATGGATTAGAAGCTGGACTGGAAAAATATTTTGCTTTTGTTTTTTAGTAAATCCTCTTGATGCTCAGTATTTCTCCTAGTTCTGCACTCAGGGATCACACCTGTCAGGGAGAAAGATAATATTTTGACTAACAAAATAAGAATCTTTCTAAGGGTTTGTATGATTATAGCAGTGCTACCAATTTAGGTGAAAAAGTGGAGTCTGGGAAGAATGAAGTTCTTTATTATTTTTTTATTTTTGGGCCACACCTGTGCATGCTCAGGGATTACTCCTGGCTCTACACTAAGAAAACAGTCTCCGGGGCCATATGGAGTGCAGGGGATCAAACACAGGTCGACCACATGCAAGGTAAATCTGTACTTTCCCTCCAGCCCCCACAATTAAGTTATTTTGAAGAATGGGGCTGGTGAACAGACAGGGAATTTTGTGATACCCACAATATGTCAGAACTTGTTTATGGTATGGAATGACCATTTGAATGATGTCTTAAACATATTGGGCAGGACTCAGGACTTACTCTTGACACTTGCTCACAAACCATTTTTGGAACTCTAAATATATGGCTGTTTTGATCAAAGTTGTTTAATTTTTTGTGTAGCAGTGATTATCATACTTTAATAACCTTTTGAATTTCTATAGAATCAGTTACAACTTCACTATAATTTCTGATTCTTTTCATCAGTTTTTCCTCTTTTTTGTGAGTTCAGTGAGGCATTTCACAATTTATTATTATTACTTTTAAATGACCTCCCAAACTCTCATTTACTGCTGATGGAAATACAGACTGGTCCAGCCATTTTGGAAAACAGTATGAATATTCCTTAAAAAGCTAGAAATTGAGCTCATATATGATTCAGCAATACCACTCTTTGGGATATACCTTAGGAAAACACACACACACACACAATACAAAGATGCCCTCTGCATCCTCTTGTTTATCACAGCACTACATACAACAGCTAGAATTGGAAAACAGCCCAGGTGCCTGACAACCGATGAGTAGCTAAAGAAATTGTGATACAGCTATGCAATAGAATACTATGCAGCTGTTAGGAAAAATTAAGTAATGAAATTTTCTTATACATGGATGGATATGGAGATTATTATTATTATTATTATTATTATTATGCTGAGTGAAATGAGTCAGAGTGAGAGGGATAGACATAGAATAATCTCATTCATTTGTGAAATATAAGAAAAATGAAAGACAGTGTGGTAATAAAATCCAGAGACAATAAAGATGAGGGTCAGGACTTCCAGTCCATGATATTAAGCTTGACGCAAAGAGCAGTGTATACAGTTAGAGAAAAGAAGGGTCCACTGTGACAATGATAGTTGGAACTGATCACTCTGGACAAGAAATGGGTGCTGAAAGGAGATAGAGTGACATGCATGGCACTCCATCATTAACAGTAGTGCAAACCACAGTCCCAAAAAAGGTGGGGAGAGGAGAGAGAGGCTCAAAATGCCCGCCCCAGAGACTGGCGGAGGTGGGTGGTTAAGCGGGAAATGGAGGACATTGATGTCAGGAAAGGTGCACTGGTGAGAAGGGGTGTGTACATTGTATGACAAAAGCCAAACTATGAACAATTCTGTAACCACAGTTCTTAAATAAAGCAATATAAATAAACAAGCAAATAAATATATAAACAAACAAATAAATGACCTCCCAAGCAGTGCTCAGGACCTTAAGGACCAAAAACAGAGATGCTCAGAAGGCCAGTGGTGCCAGGGATCAAACACTCATGTTGGGTGCATACTGTAAAACATATGCCCTTTATTGTCTCAACACTTCAATTTCATTGTTCATTTTTAAAGAGTCAGTTCTTCCTTTTATTAACCCTACATATTGAATTTTTGATTTCAGCTTATTTCTTCTGTATTTTATGTTATTTTCTATTTGTTATGCTATTTGTTGTCCTAATTTCTTTAGATATTGGGTTAAGTTTGTGAGACTTTTATTCTATTCATGTGAGTTTAATTGCTATAAACTTACCTTTGATTTTGTTATTCACTTAGAAACTTTTGATATGATCAAAATCAAACATGACTTTCGCAGTGCTAGATCATTATGAGAGAAAGACTATTCCTGATGGTGCTAGAAAGCTGGAGATGATGTAAAAAAAACTTTCTAGGACACTGAATAGCGTGTCTTTTTTTTTTTTAAATACATATCTTTAAGAACCATGATTACAAACATGTTTGTAGTTGAGTTTCAGTTATATATAAAAAAGAACACCTCCCCCCTTACTAGTGCAACATTTCCACTACCAATGCCCTCCACCTCCCTTCTCCCCCATCCCTTGCCTGCATTCAAGATAGCATTCTGGGGGCCGGAGAGATAGCATGGAGGTAAGGCGTTTGCCTTTCATGCAGAAGGTCATCGGTTCGAATCCCGGCGTCCCATATGGTCCCCCGTGCCTGCCAGGAGCAATTTCTGAGCATGGAGCCAGGAATAACCCCTGAGCACTGCCGGGTGTCACCCAAAAAAAAAAAAAACCCACAAAAAAGATAGCATTCTGTTTCTCACAATACCATTGTCATGGTAGTTGTCAGTGTAGTTATTTCTCCAACTGAACTCACCAGTCTTTGTGGCAAGCTTCATATCGTGGGCTGGACCTTCCAGCCCTCATTTCTATTGTCTCTGTGTATTATTCCAATAATACACATAGATGAGAGAGACTATTCTTTGTCTATCTGTCTCCTTCTTACTTATTTCAGTCAGCATAATAGATTCCATGTACAACCATGTATACGAAAATTTCATGACCTTGTTTCTTGCTGCATAGTATTCCATTGTATGTATGTACCACAATTTCTTTAGCCACTTATCTGTTGTCGGGCATCTGGATTGTTTCTAGATTTTGGCTATTGTAAATAGTGCTGCAATGAATAATGTGCAGAAG
Organism: Suncus etruscus; assembly: GCF_024139225.1. Classification (NCBI taxonomy): domain Eukaryota; kingdom Metazoa; phylum Chordata; class Mammalia; order Eulipotyphla; family Soricidae; genus Suncus; species Suncus etruscus. The sequence goes on from NC_064849.1 coordinate 53,869,693, forward strand.
GCATTTTTGTGTTGTGTTTTTGTGTTCCAAGGGTATATACCTAGGAGTGGTATAGATTGTGTGGCAGCTCAATTTCCAGTTTTTTTGAGAAATCTCCATATTGTTTTCCATAAGGGCTGAACTAGATGGCATTCCTGCAGCAGTGGATGAGAGTTCATTTCTCCCAACATCCCGCCAACATTGATTGTTCTTGTTCTTTGTGATATATGCCAGTCTCTGTGGTGTGAGATGGTACCTGATTGTTGTTTTGATTTGCATCTCCATGATGGTTAATGATGTGGAGCAATTTTTCATGTGTCTTTTGGCCATTTGTATTTTTCTTTGAGGAATTGTCTGTTCATTTCTTCTCCATTTTTTGTTTTTGTTTTTGTTTTTGGGACACACCCAGCAATGCTCAGGGGTTACTCCTGGCTCTACACTCAGAAATTGCTCCTGGCAGGCTCGGGGGTGGGGACGGACCCCATACAGGATGGTGGGATTTGAACCACCAACTTATTCCATTCAAGGCAAATGCCTTACCTGCATCCTATTTCTCCGGCCCCTTCTCCCTATTTTTTAATGGGGTTAGATTTTTAATGAGGTTATTCTTGTTAAGTTCTGTCAGTACTTTGTATATCTAGATATTAGCCCCTAATTGCATGCATCTTAATAGAAGATGACAGAAGCCACCTAATGAAAAGATGAAACAGGATAAAAAAAAAAGGAGGGTTATGAGCCATTTTTGCAAAATTTGTTGGTAAAAGGAAATTAGAGACCTAAATTGGTATCCTTTCATAAATTCATACATTATTCATAGTCCCCTGAGCATCTGGAGACTCCTGGAAAGGCCTTGGTAGGCCTCTGTCAAACAGCCTCTGGCCTATTGAGCCACCAGCCAGGATGACCCAAGATTCAAGAGTGGGACCCCTAGACCACCTGAACACTACATGGGAAGCCTCTCCACCAAAAAATAAGTAATTTCTTGGAGCTGAGAATATGGCCTGAAGGGCTGGAGCTCATGTTTTGCATCTTTATGTTCTGCAATACTAAGTACTCCCTGACCATTATCAGGAGTGTTCTATGTCCTCAAAATAAACCAAAACATAAGTTACTTTTGATAAATTTACCTTTAAAATAATTTTGTAAAGGCAGAGAGATAGTATAGAAGGTAAGGCACTTTCCTTATGTCTGTAACATCTAACTCTGACTCAGTCCCTGACATTGCATATGGTCCCCCAACATTGCCAGGACTAATCACTCCCTGAGCACAGAGCCAGGAAAAGCTCCCAAGCATCTTAAGGTTCAGCTCTCAAACTCCAAAATTAAAAAAAAATTAATCTTTTGTTACTTTAAATTATAGCTAAGTTTTACTTTAATTGACTATTACATGTTTTCTTCCTGATTAAATTCTCTCAATAGTTTTTATCAATAGCTTTTCGCTGAAAATTGATTGTTCTGAAATGTTTGATAATAAAGTATTAAAGGATTTGTACATTTAAATGTGCTGTTTGGAAGCAAGAATAAACCACACCCAGCAGTGGTCAAGAAATATTCCTGGCTGCTCAACAGTGATCCCTGGCAGTGCTTAGGTGACAATATGCAATGCTCAGGATCAACCAGTGTCGACTGCATCTAAGGCAGTCACCTCATTCCCTGAACTATTTCTGCAGCGTCTCAATGTGCCATTTTATTTCAGGTTACAGTGTAGGATTTTGGAAGTCCTTCCTCCATCACATCAAAATGGTTTTGCTAATGGACATGCCAGCAGTACAGATGGAGAAACTATTATTATAAGTGATAGTGATGATTCAGAAACACAAAGCAGTTCTTTTCAAAATGGGTGAGTAATTTTAATTTATTTTTTCAATATTTACCAGGTTGAATAATTAAATACTACTGATTTAGTCCCTTATATTCTGGAATTAGCTGTGGTACAAACAGTATGATTCAACATGTATTAGAATTCAAAAATTGAAACATGTTTAGATAACTCTAGGTTGCTAAAGGACAACCGAAGCTTTCTTCATCTACTTAAATTATTCCAGATATAGTTACTTGGAGAAATTTATTTATTTACTTATTTATTTATTTTGGTTTTTGGGTTATACCCAGCAGCACTCAGGGGTTACTCCTGTCTATGCTCAGAAATCATCCCTGGCAGGCTCAGGGGACCATATGGGACGCCGGGATTCGAACCACCAACCTTCTGCATGCAAGGCAAATGCCTTACCTCCATGCTATGTCTCCCGTCCCTATTTATTTTTTGTTTTGTTTTGTTGTTGTTGTTGTTGTTATTGTTTTGGTTTTGGGTCACACCCGGCAGCACTCATTCCTGGCTCTATGCTCAGAAGTCGTTCCTATCAGGCACGGGGTACCATATGGGATTTCGGGATTTGAACCACCGTCCTTCTGCATGCAAGGCAAACTCCCTACCTCCAGACTATCTCTCTGGCCCCTACTTGGAAAAATTTATACTGTTCTGTTTTGTTTTAGTTTTTGAGCCACACACCTGGTGATGCTTAGGGTCATTCCTTCTGGAAGTGCTCAGGGTACCATATAGGATACTGGGTCAGCTGTGTGCAAGACAAGTGCCCTACCCACTTTATATCTCTCTAATACAAAAATTAATTTTGAGGGGCCAGAGAGATAGCATAGCAGTAGGGCTTTTGCCTTGCATGCAGCCAACCCAGGTCTGATGGTGGTTCGAGTCCTGGTATCCCATATGGTCTCCTGAGTCTGCCAGGTGTGACCCAAAAATAAAAAAAAATTTTTTTAATTTTGTACTGTAAATGAATTCACCTATGATTACCATGTTTAAAAAATAACCTGTAGGGGCTTAAGAGATATCATGGAGGTAGGGTGTTTGCCTTAAAATCAGAAGGACAGCGGTTCGAATCTCAGCATCCTATATGGGCCTGCCAGGAGTGATTTCTGAGTGTAGCCCCTAAGTGCTGTGTGGGTACGACCCAAAAAATAAATAAATAACCTGTAACCTGAAATTAAGAAGCCTAAATTAGCTATGCTCTTGGAGAAAAGTCACATAAAACTAAGGAGGTTGACACAGATACTTTTGTTTGGGGGGTCACACCCAGCAGTGCTCAGGGGTTACTCCTGTTCTGGCTCTGCTTTTAGGCACCTTAAATATAAAAAAAATTTTTTCCTAGCCTGTCTTGCCTTTCTCTTTAACTTTATTTGTGTCTAATTAAATATAATAAAGCTTGGTGTAAAAATCAATGGATATTTTTAAAATTAGTGGCTAATGAATATTCATTAGTCTCTGACAGTAGTTAATTTTTGTTTGGATTTTATTAAAGATTGCCATCCTTAAATAAGTGTAGTTATATATCATATGAATCTTGAAGGATTAAATAACAGATTTTATACTTAAAAAATCATTATCAGCCCATTCAAAATCCTCAAGTACCAGAAAAAAAATCCTCAAGTACATCCTTTTTTTGTTTTGTTTGGGGGCCACAGTGCTCCTAACTCTGCATTTAGAAATTACTTCTGCACTGTTCAGGGGACCATATGGGATACAGAGGACTAAAACTAAGTCAGCCATGTCCAAAGCAAGTCCCCTACCCACTGTCCTATCACTCTGGCTCTAGTACAGTCTTTTTTTTTTTTTTTTTTTTGAGGTGGGGGTTGTTTATTTGTTTTTGGGCCATGCCCAGTGACACTCGGGTTACTCCTTGTTCTGCACTCAGAAATCACTCCTGGCAGGCTCAGGGGACCATATAGGATGTCACAATTCAAACCAGGGCTTGGCCTGTATAGGCCATGTGCAAGGCAAATGCCTTACCACTATGCTATCACTCCAGCCCCTCTAGTGCAGTCTTCATCTTGTTCTGTCTCTGATTTAATCTTCTTATCTTCTGCTGCTTTTTATGCAAACCAAGCATAGTTTCATCCAGGGCCTTAAATACCCTTTTCTCTGTATTTAAACTATTTTCCTTAAGATTTCTTCATGGTCTGCTCCTCCATTCCCCTCTTCATCTTGAAAGGCCTGTTTGGCCAACTTCTCACACTCTCTATAATGTATACTCTTTAGGGACAGGAGAGATAGTACAGCAGGTAGGGTCCTTCCCTTACATATGGATGACCTATGTTCAGTCTCTGGCACCTCATTATGGTACCCTAAGCCCTGCCAGGATAATACCTGAGCACTATTGTGGTATGCCCTGAGCACTATTAGATTCACAAAGTCAATAAAATAAAATGCATACTCTTTACCAAGCATTTTATTTTTTTCATGGTTCTTACCATTTACCCTGTTGTTTTCTTTTTCTTTTTTTTCTTTTTTTTTGGATTTTGGGCCACACCTGATATTGCTCAGGGGCTACTCCCAGCTTTGTGCTCAGAAATCACTCCTGGCTTGGGGGACCTTGGGGGACACCAAGATCGAACCCAGGTTTGTCCTAGGTCAGCCACTTGCCAGGCAAACACCCTACTGCTGCGCTATTGCTCAGGCCCCTCTACTGTTTTTTTTTGTTTGATATTTAATACACTTTTAGCTATTAACTATACATTGACTAAACAGATGATTGGATGGATGGATGAAGAGTGAATAAATGCAGGTAAAGGGCAGAAAAGATGAAAAGTTGAGTAGGGGGAAAAGGAGATTTTAATGTGTAACCACTACCAATTCTTAAAACATGGAGGTGCTGCTTTCACTCTTAGATTAGATAACTGAAGAAAATAAGCATAAAAGCAAATCCAAGAATTGTTTGTTTGGTTTAATGTAAATTAAGTCATCTGTGCTTATAATATCTTTTTTGTTGTTATTTTTTGTTTTTGTTTCTGGCCCACACACAGTGGTGTTAACTAGTAACTAGTAGTTACTCCTGGCTATGTGCTCAGAAATCACTCCTGGCAGGCTTGAGGGACCATATGGAATGCTGGGGATCAAACCCGAGTAGGCTGCACTGAAGGCAAACGTACTACCTGCTCTGTGCTATCGCTCTGACCCCTGTGCTTATAATAAATTTCTTTACCCAAAGAAAAAAATTTTTGTTTTTGTTTTTGGGTCACACCCGGTGATGCTTAGGGATTACTCCTGCTGTCTGCTCAGAAATAGCTCCTGGCAGGCACGGGGGACCATATGGGACACCGGGATTCGAACCAACCACCTTTGGTCCTGGATCGGCTGCTTGCAAGGCAAACGCCACTGTGTTATCTCTCCGGGCCCCAAAGAAAATATTTTGAGGGGCCGGGAAAGTGGCGCTAGAGGTAAGGTGTCTGCCTTGCAAGCGCTAGCTTAGGACAGACCATGGTTTGATTCCCCGGCGTCCCATATGGTTCCCCCAAGCCAGGGGCGATTTCTGAGCGCATAGCCAGGAGTAACCCCTGAGCGTCAAACGGGTGTGGCCCAAAAATCAAAAAAAAAAAAAGAAAGAAAGAAAATATTTTGAATTAGTGTATATGCAAAATAAAATAAATGCATTGGGTTTCATAACAGCCTATTTTTAGAAACTACATTTTCATTTTAAACGCATACATTTTGGCCCAACTATAGTACAGTGGTTAGGGTGTTTGTGTTGTATGTGGCCAACCAGTTTTGATCCCCAGCATTTCATATGGTCCCAGAGCCCTGTCAATAGTGATCCCTGTGCACAGAGCCAGGAGTTAGTCCTGAACACTGCTAGATAGATGTGATCCAAAATCCATAAAACAAAATGTCTCTATTTCCAATAAAAATTTTATTGACTTATGTCTTTGGTGTTTTCAGGAAGAAAAAAGATGCACTTGATCCTTTATTATTCAAGTACAAGGTACAACCCACTAAAAAAGAATTATATGAATGTGCTGTCGTTAAAGCAACACAAATAAGGTAAAGCTTGGTATCTTCTCAATGGTGGTTTATAGTAGAATAAGTGTATATATATATATATAACTTTCATATGTCTCAGCAAGTTAATTTTCTGGCATTTGTCCTAGTAACACAAAAGTATGAATATGTAAACATACATGCACACCTGTTAGTTGCCACTGTATTTGCAATACTCAGGAAGAACAAGAAATCACCCAAAAGCCCAAGATGAGTGGATAAAAGAGGTTGTTGTAGCATATATACACAGTGAAATATTTCTCAGCTCTGAGCAAAAATAAAATATACTGTTCTGCTTTAACTTGGTTGGAATTGGACATTGTTTTGCTCAGTGATCAAATGGAGAAAGATAAATAATCTGATCTTGCTTACATATGGAGTATCAAGAAACAAAGCAAAGGAATTGACAACATCTGATAGAAACACATCATGAGATGTTCCAACAGAAAATTGAGAATTGGGGCCAGAGAGATAGCATGGAGGTAAGGCGTTTGCCTTTCATGCAGAAGGTCGGTGGCTCAAATCCCAGCATCCCATATGGTCCCCTGAGCCTGCCAGGAGTGATTTCTGAGCATAGAGCCAGGAGTAACCCCTGAGTACTGTCAGGTGTGACCCAAAAACAAAAAAAAATAGAAAATTGAGAATTGAGGCTGCCAAGTTGGGATGGGATATCTGGGGGAAGGAATCTAGAGATGGTGGTTTAAGAGATACTGACTCTAGGGTCAGGTATGGTATAGAAGCATTATAAACAAATAATATAAACCATGGTATCACAATTAAGAAGAAAAAGACAAGAGAAAGATGTGTTGTACAATGAAATACTCAGCTATAAAAAGATTTTAAAAAATCACCATTTGCAACAAAAACTGAGGGAATTATGTGAAAGAAAATAAGCCAGAAGGATATAGTGTTTGTTTTATTTCAGCCATGGGTATATTATAAGGATATAAAATTGATGAACAAACAATAAAATAAAGACAAACCAATGGTCATTAACATTAGAACTGTTACCTAAGGAGCAGGAATAGGGTTGGATTGGAGAAAAGGTAAATGAGGTATAAGGAAGATGATGGGCTTTGTATTAATTTAATTTTTATTTTTAAAAATACTTAAATAAAATTTAAATATATATGACTTCTTAGGATCACACAGTTCTCAAGAACTACTTATATTTAGTAGTCAATGGATAATGACCTTCTCTACTTATTTTGATAGCTGGTTTTCTTTTATAGGAAGAAAGAGCCACAGCCAATAGTACTGGGGGTCACAGGGTACTTGGTAGGCTTTGCAGTGATTGAGTTCTATGACTGAGTTCCATCTGTGGGTTCCCATATGCAGTGCATTTACTCCCTGAGACATCTCCCTGGTTCTTGTATATACTGGGATATAGCAGTCCCCTTCTCTCAGATGTTCCTTTCAACAGACTGAAAAAGAGTAATCATTTTGGGGAAGACTATTATGTAAAGTACATTTGTTTTTCATGCTTGAAAACTTTTTTCATTTTTTGTTTGATTTTGGGGGACACCCATTAATTCTCAGGGGTTACCCCAGCTCTGCATTTCGGAATTACTCCCAGTAGTGCTCGGGAGACCATATGGGATGCTTGGGATTGAACTTGGATTAGCTGCATACAAAGTAAACACCTTACCATCTCTTCGGCCCTATTTTGTATAATTTTATAAGATGATTTTCTCTGGTGTATTTTCCTTGCAGTTTATTTAGATTTTTAGCAGTTTCTAAGCAATAAATCTAATAATAATTAATAATAAATTTTAATGAACTTTCATAATGGAAAAAAATCAAATAGATCTTAAAAAATATTCTGCAGGGCTGGAGAGATAGCACTTTGGTAGGGCGTTTGCCTTGCACACAGCCAATCCTGGACAGACAGTGGTTTGAATCCCTGCATTCCACCCATATGGTCCCCTGAGCCTGACAGGAGCAATTTCTGTGCATAGAACCAGGAGTAACCCCTGAGCGCCACCGGGTGTGACCCCCCCCAAAAGAAATTCTACATAAATATTTGTAAGTGCAACTTCTTGCATATAAATGATATTGGAGAATAAGAAATTTTTTGGTTTTGGAATTTAGGTGCTAAGTTTACAGAGATTATGGGTTTGGGTTAAATTCATTGACAATAAGAACTTCTTTCTAATCTTCCCCTTTTAGCCGGAGAAAACACCTATTTTCCCGTGATAAACTAAAACTTTTTCTGAAACAACACTGTGAACCACAAGATGGAGTTATTAAAATTAAGGTATGAACAGAACAGTGAGTTTAATTGTTTAGAAAGAATGGAAACATCACAGAAATAATAGTTAAACCTGGTTTAAATAGGTGAGGGGTTTTTTGTTTGTTTTGGTTTTGTGGCCTCAGCCACTGGTTCCTTGGTTCTTCACTCATGATCATTCCTGGTGGGATTCAGAGGACCATATGCGGGTCTAACCTGATTAGGCCATTATCATTCTAAAAAAAAAAAAAGCCCTTTCTTCAGCTTTTCTTTTTATTTTGTGGTCACACTGAGCAGTGCTCAGAGTTTAATTCTTTTTTGTTTTTTTTTGGGCCACACCCAGTAATGCTCGGGCTACTCCTGGCTATGCGCTCAGAGATTGCTTCTGGCTTGGAGGGGGACAATATGGGATGCCCGGAGTTAGAACCTTGGTCCGGTCCATTCTAGGCTAGCACAGGCAAGGCAGACACCTTAACACTTTTGCCACCACTCTGGCCTCAGGGTTCACTTCTGTCTCTATACTCAGAGATCATTTTTGGTGATGTTGGGGTCCATGTGGGATGCCAAGAATTGAAGCCAGATTGGCCATGAGCAAAGCGAGCACCCCACCTGGAAAACAGTTGTCTTTTTCACTGGAGCCAATTTTCAGGGGTTTTTTCCTTTACTGAAAGAGCAGTTAAATACTGCTTTTTGCAATTGTTGAAATTGCCAATGATTCTGTTATTAATGATCAACTAGGGGGCTGGAGAGATAGCATGGAGGCAGGGTGTTTAACTTAGATGCAGAAGGACGGTGGTTTGAATCCCGGCATCCCATATGGTCCCCCTAGCCTGCCAGGAGCTATTTCTGAGCATAGAGCCAGGAGGAACCCCTGAGCGCTGCTGGGTGTGACCCAAAAACAAAAACAAACAAAAAAAGATCAACTAGAAAAGATAACAATTAGATGGAAAACATGGAAAAAGAAATGTTATAGAGAGTAATACAAAGGTTAAGTGGCCATGTAGTACCATGGTTTGAACTTTTTGTGTCACATATACTCTTGACCTGAGCTATCTCCCCAGACCCCCATAAAATAATTATTTTGGGGGGCCACACCTTGTGACACTCAGATTACTCCTTGCTCTGCACTCAGAAATTACTCCTGACAGGCTTGGGAGACCATATTGGATGCCTGGGATCAAACCCAGGACAGCTGTATGCAAGGCAAATGCCCTTCCCAATGTGCTATTGCTCAGGCCCCAGAAAAATAATTTTTTAATGTGGATAACATACCTCACGCTGGGAAAGAAAACAATTCTAGAAGGGATTAAAAAACTATCTGCTCGGGCCCGGAGAGATAGTAATGCGGTGTTTGCCTTACAAGCAGCCAATCCAGGACCTAAGGTGGTTGGTTCGAATCCCAGTGTCCCATATGGTCCCCCGTGCCTGCCAGGAGCTATTTCTGAACAGACAACCAGGAGTGACCCCTGAGCACTGCCGGGTGTGGCCCCCCAAAACAAAACAAACAAAACAAAAAACTATCTGCTTGTGGCAAAATTTAGATACTGTATGCTTAAAATTGATTGCTTCCATATATAAATTATGATATAAAATGAAAATATAAATACATATGAATATATTTGAAAAAGCATTTTAAGTCTAGAGGCAATGGTTATTTGATAAAACTGCTGGGAACTTTGATTCTTTGGTAAAATTAACTCAAAAAAGAAAAGTCTATTACATACTAACTAGAGAAGATCTACCAAAGATAGTATTGATTTGGTGATATAAACATACTTAATTTAAATCTTTCTGAATTTCATTTTATTTTAGGTAACTGTGGTTTACATTATTGTTAATGGTAACATTTCTTGCATAAAACATTCCACCACCGCACCCTCACCCAAAGTGTCCACTTCCCTCCAAAATTGTCTCACTGTCTCAGCCATTCTGCCCTATAGTTAGCTTCCTTCTGAAGACCATTTCTCAGTTTCTGATGCCTTTGTGCATCCCCAGCTATGCTTCTTGATATTCCACAGATGAGAGATGTCATTCTGATTTTAAAATATTTTAGGATTAGGGGGCCGGAGCTATAGCACAGCAGAGGGGCATTTGCCTTGCACGCGGCCAACCCGGGTTAGATTCTCGGCATCCCATATGGTCCTCGGAGCCTGCCAGGAGTGATTTCTGAGTGCAGAGCCAGGAATAATCCCTGAGCGCCACTGGGGATGGCTCAAAAAACAAAACAAAACAAAACAAACAAAAAAAAATTTTAGGATTAGATTTCAAGAACAAATATTAGAGGAAAATTACTTCCTAGTCATACAATGAGAAGCTCAAGTAAAGAAGAAAAACATAAGCATGGACAAATAGGGGGCTGGAGAGATAGCACAATGGTAGAGTGTTTGCCTTGTACGCAGCTGATTCAGGATGGACAGTGGTTCGATCCAGACATCCCATATGGTCTCTCGAGCCTGCCGGGATCAATTTCTGAGCTCAGTCAGAGCCAGCATTAACCCCTAAGCACCACCAGGTATGACCCAAAAACCAAAAAAAAAAAAAAAAAAAAAGTTAAATAGACATAACCAGAATTCACTAAGTTAAAACTTGGAAACATAAGATACAATTATCTGCTAATGTAGACCAGTGATGGAGCATTTATGTGAGGCTTAAGTAACACCCTCATTAAGTTCCTAGTACTGAAAAAGAATTAAAAGCATAGAAAATATTTTTTTGTTTGTTTTTGGGGCCACATCTGTTTGATGCTTAGGGGTTACTCCTGACTAAGCACTCAGAAATTGCCCCTGGCTTGGGGGGAACCATATGGGATGCTGGGGGATCGAACCGCGATCATTCCTTGGCTAGCGCTTGCAAGGCAGACACCTTACCTCTAGCGCCACCTCTCTGGCCCCAGAAAAGAAATTTTTTAAATAAAACAATTTATGTATTTGTCTTAAAAGAGAAATGTCCAAATTAGACTACATTGACTAAAATAGTCTTATAAAATGATGCTTACTCAGAGTCAATATATGACACTTTGACTAGAACAGTACCTGACATTTGACTGGCAGTCATAAGTATATGAATAGTTTTATATGTGTTTTGTAAATATCCAGTTTTTGCCAGTTCTGATTTATAAAGAAATTTTGCACAAACTACCCAACAAGAGGCCAGGGGTGTGGCTCATTGGTAGAGTTCATATTTCACCTATAAGAGACCCTGATTTTGATCCCTATACTGCAGATAAAAACAAGCGGAGGAAAACCTTATATCTCTGGGGGGAAATAGTGAAGGGACATCATCAGTTATTTATGAGGGAAAATAGTCAAAAAATATGAAATGGGGGTGGAGCAGTGGTGCAAGCAGTAGGGTGTTTGCCTTGCATGCTCTAACCTAGGACAGACCTTGTTTGATCCCCTGGCGTCCTATATAGTCCTCCAAGCCAGGAATGATTTCTGAGCGCATAGCCAGGAGTAACCCCTGAGTGTCACTGTGTGTGGCCCAAAAACAAACAAAAAAAAATGATGTCCAGCTTCCCTTAACAAATGAAAATCACTGTGATTTAAACATTTTTTAGTATGTGGTAAAACATGTTAGTATTCTAGTGAACATGCACACATATGCATGCACATATTCATGCTTACACACCAAGACAACAATCCCAATTATGATTCATTTAGACCAGCATTTTTCAACAGAGTTAGAGTTAAATGACTGGATATGGATGACTAATGTGCTATTGCTTTATTTTATTTCATTTATCAAGGCATCATCTCTTTCAACATACAAAATAGCAGAACAAGATTTTTCTTATTTTTTCCCTGATGATCCACCTACGTTTATCTTCAGTCCTGCCAACAGAAGAAGAGGGAGACCTCCCAAACGAATGTCCATTAGTCAGGTAATATAGAACAGGTCGTTTACTTACCAATGTACCGACCTAAATAAAATAGTATTTAAAATCAAAAACAGTGTTGACTCTCCTCTAGCCTGTAGTCAGGAATGCATTTCTTGAAAGACACAGTATTTGTATAATCTATGTGAATAACTGCTCTGATATTGATACTTTCAAATATGAATTGGCATGACTCATTTCACACAGATTTTATACACCAAGATGAAAGGAAGTATAGAGAAAAACTTTTTTAAATGTTAATAGGATAAAATACATGCAATCAATTATGAATGAAAATGAAAAGTATCAGGGGCCGAAGAGATAGCATGGAGGTAAGGCATTTGCCTTTCATGCAGAAGGTCATCGGTTTGAAACCCGGCGTCCCATATGGTCCCCCGTGCCTGCCAGGAGCAATTTCTGAGCATGAAGCCAGGAATAACCCCTGAGAACTGCCGGGTGTGACCCAAAAACCACAAAAAAAAAAAAAAAAAAAAGAAAATGAAAGTATCTAAAACATAAACTTGTAAGATTTTTCTTAATTGGGGGCAGAGCGGTGGCACAAACAGTAAGGCAAATCTGCCTTGCCTATCTAGCCTAGGATGGACTGTGCGCATTTCGATCCCCCAGAGTCCCATATCGTAATCCCTGAGCACCACTGGGTGTGGCCGAAAAACAAAAACAAAAAAGATTGTTCTGCATTGTAAGACTCATTCTCACAAGAAATAAAGTAAAAATAAATTGGGGGATTAACATTGACAGCAAAAATTTCATGACTTGTCCTTTTTCTACTTTTATATTTGATATCCAAACCAGTTTTTTCTAGAACTTTTTTTTAATACAAATCAGCTTCAAAATTAACTCATATTTTCTATTACTATGATAAAGTTTTTGGGCTTGTTTTCTTTGTTTTTTTGTTTTGTTTTTTAATTTTTTTGGACCACATTCGTTGACACTCAGGGGTTACCAAAAATTAAAAATTCAGAAAAAAAATTCAGCATGCCTTAGAATAAAACTTCACTTCAGTATGAAGAAAATGTAATTAATGAGGGCTTTTTAAATGGTTTTTCATTCTTAAATCTAAGAACAATATAAATGTTGTGGTACTATAACTAGTTTCTTGATTTGTTTTTTAGGATGACAACATTATTAATAAACAGACTATTACAGGCTATAGGAACAAAATTACTAAGGAAAGAGACAAACTTTTAAAACAAGAAGAAATGAAGTCAATAGGTGAGTTTTAATACTTTGTCCAAAAACTTTAGAGACCAGAAAGGAGGGTATGCTCATCTGGGAAGATGGGAAATGTTTCTCTTTTTTGGGGGGGGGCGGGGGAGAGATGTTTCTCAAATGGTATATTTCTGGGTTATTTATAGGTAATTCCTTCCCCTGGGTTATATTTATTGTTAATTATGAATACTATCTCAAATAATCTCTAGCATGTTATTTAAATCATATCATAGCCCCTGTTCAACTGACCAAATGCTATTTTGAGTACAAGATAGAGATTCTACAACTTACAAGCTATTTGTGACCTTTTTGTTTAATTTACCCTGTCTTATGAAATAAGTTTGCTTTCTAAACTTGATTATGCTATGAATCTTTTGTAAATCTTATTAAAATAAAGATTCTAGGAGCCGGAGAGATAGCATGGAGGTAAAGCATTTGCCTTGCATGCAGAAGAATGGTGGTTTGAATCCGGGCATCCCATATGGTCCCCTGAGCCTGCCAGGAGCGATTTCTGAGCATAGAGCCAGGAGGAACCCCTGAGCGCTGCTGGGTGTGACCAAAAAAAAAAAAAAAAAAAAAAGAACAAAACAAGAAGATCTTAAAAATAAAAAAATAAATAAAATAAAGATACTAGGGACTGGAGTAGTGGCACAAGCAGTAAGATGTCTGCCTTGCCCACACTAGCCTAGGATGTATTGCGGTTCGATCCTCTGGCATCCCATATGGTCCCCCAAGCCAGGAGCGATTTCTGAGTGCATAGCCAGTAGTAACCTGAATGTCACCGGGTGTGGCCCCCCCCAAAACAAACAATAAAAATAAAACAGATTCTAAATTAGTAGGTCTAACTGAAAAAAGAGTTCTGCATTTTAATTTTATTTATGTATTTATTTATTGGTTTGGAAGCCACACCCCTTGGCGTTCAGGGGTTACTTCTGTGTTTGCACCAAGAAATCATTCCTGGCAGGCCAGGGATGCCAGGTATTGAAACTGTGTTGGTCTCGGGTCAACCACATGCAAGGCAAACACCCTACCCACTGTGCTATTGCTCAGGCCCTGAATTCTGCATTTTTAACATAGTGCTACATATTGAAACCGTGCTCCTGGTCTCTTAACAAGTTTCCCAAAAGGTAGGTATATTTTTGTCCTACTGTAGTTCATCTTGAACCCAGCCTACTGCTTTTCCATTTTATCACCTGCTCATTCTCTTCTAGAGTTTATATTCATGTATGTCTCAGTTGATATCATTCAACCTTAAATGATCTTATTGCATTAAAAGTTTTGAGGCGTGTCAATTGAACTCCAGGCTACACCTCATACAAACAGGGAAAATGCTCTACTACCTAGCTGTATTATGCCCAGTTCAAAAAATATGTATTTATTTCTATTTGTATCTAATACTAAGTTTGACCTTCTCCACAGCTTTTGAAAAGGCTAAATTAAAAAGAGAAAAAGCAGATGCACTAGAAGCAAAGAAAAAAGAAAAGGAAGACAAAGAGAAGAAGAAAGAAGAGTTGAAGAAAATTGTTGAAGAAGAAAGACTGAAGAAGAAAGAAGAAAAAGAGAGGCTTAAAATAGAAAGAGAAAAGGTATTTATTAGCTGCATATTTAAATTCATTAACTTTTTTAGGTACTTTTGTTAATTTCTTTCACATTTATATCTGTGCCCAGACAGATAAATCGGGGACCAAAGAGGTAGCACAGAGGACAAGGCACTTGCCTTCGTGCTGCCAATCCCTTCCAATATCTGGCACTCCATTATGTTCCCTGAGAACTACTAGAAGTGATCCCTTAGTACAGAAAATTAATTAATAATTACCCTTCCCCCAACTTCCTGGCTATCCCACCTGGAGAAGGAGACCTTCCCATAGCTGGGAGGGGTCTGGTTGGTAATTTAAGAGGTTGCCTGGGGGAGGGGTTATCTGTCTTTTGCTTTGGAAAGTTTGGTGAATATTTTAAATGATTATTATAAGGGGAATAAGGGAAATGGTTCAAAAGCTTGGAGCACATATTTTAGGTTCCTGGACCACAGCTTCAAACCCTAGCACTACATTGTCCCCCAGGTTGTCCACCACACCTGTGTCACTGCCAGGTGAGGTCATACACAGCAAAAGTGATTGTCATGGCTTCCAAATTTGAGGAATATTAGATATAAAGGAATCAAAATACATAGTTATATAAATATAGTAAAATCTATAATAGTAATTGCTTTATTGTTCTTTATTGTCCCCCACCACTGCCAGGAATGATCCCTAAGTACAGTCAGGAAATCAGTCATTATCATATGGTTCTTTAATATTTACAAGTAGCCTTCAGACTGATGTTATTCACTGTGCCCATTTAAATTGCCTCTAGCATTTTGAATTGTATCAAATAGGTCATTTTGGGGGTGGAGACGGGAATGTCTAATACATATTCACTAATGAAAATGGGAAGAACCATTTACAGTCCAAATAGTAAGATTTAGAGATGACATCAGTGCTAAAAATAACCTTGCTAATTTTAACTGTCTTTATTC
Organism: Suncus etruscus; assembly: GCF_024139225.1. Taxonomy (NCBI): domain Eukaryota; kingdom Metazoa; phylum Chordata; class Mammalia; order Eulipotyphla; family Soricidae; genus Suncus; species Suncus etruscus. Next base: position 53,885,348 of record NC_064849.1, read on the forward strand.
TGACCCTTTAAAAAGATCCTTTAGCACTGAAAATTTTATATACTTTTTTGTTTGTTAATATAAGTGTATTTTTTCATATTATTAAATAAAGTATAATTTTTAGTACTACTTAATAGTTCATTAATTAAATGCAGGTAAATACGTTTTTGCTCATAAAAGTATACAATGTTCAGAGGCCGAAGAGATAGCATGGTGGTAGTGCATTTGCCTTGCATGCAGGACAGTGGTTCAGTGGTTCGAATCCCGGTATCCCATTTGGTACCCCGAGCCTGCCAGGGGCTATTTCTGAGCGTAGAGCCAGGAGTAACCCCTGAGCACTGCCGGGTGTGACCCAAAAAACAAACAAACAAACATAAACAAAAAGTATACAATGTTCAAACTTGTAAGTAAATGTCATCCTATTTGGGAATTATATTCTTGAATGGATTATCAGGAATAGAATAAGTCAAAGGATAAAGAACATTTTTTAAGATTTTCAAAAAATAAATAGGTATTTGTTACAGTATTTGTTAGTTTGCAGGGATGGAAAATGGTAATTTCAGCATACTAAACAAAGTAATTTCAATATTTGGTCATTTTATACTTAAATTTTTATAAGTACACATTAGCTTTTATAAATTTCTAGAAAACAAAATACTGTTAACCAATTAAATATATTTATTGGGAAATAATTATAGTATTTTAACTCAGTTTTTTTTTTTTTTTTTTTTTTTTGGTGGGTGGTACTCAGAGGTTATTCCTGGCTCTCTACTCAGGAATTATGCCTTCATTGTTCAGGGGACCACATGGGAAATGTAGCTCAGGTCAGCCACTTGCAAGGCATACTATCATTGCACTATCACTCCAGCCCACAACTCAGACTTTCTAAATAAATATTTATCTTGCAGTTTCAAATTTCAGGATTAAAAAATAAAAGCTTCAAAAGTAGTACAAGAGAAATTTAGCAAGAGAAATGGCCTCCTAGAAGGAGAACTCTATAATTAACATTAATATAACCTATAATTTTTACTGCTGTTTCTCTTATGTGTGCCTAGCACACTATGTGATTTTCAGTTTTAAACACATATTGAAAACAGTAAATTCATTATAATTATAAGGGATTTTATTTTAAAGACACTAAGAATTTTATTATCCTTTTTTTGTCAGGATCTAATAGGGTAGGACTTTGAAAATTGCTGTAGACAAGTTAATAGAAGTAATTTATCCGAGTTACTGTGTTGTACATTTAAAACTCTATGGGGTCGGAATGATAGTACAGGTAGGATACTTGCCTTGAATACAGCCAACCCAAGTTCGATTTCCAGCACTGCACATGGTTCCTCAAGCCCTTCCAGAAGTGATTCCTGAGTGCAGAGCCAGGAGTAAACCCTAAATACCTCTGGGCTTTGCCCAAAGAACCCAATTAAAAAGCAAATAATATTATAATAGTTTTGATAGGTATGCTTTGTTTCAATCAGTGAATTTTTTTTCTTTTTTTCTTTTTTTCTTTTTTTTTTTTTTTTTTATGGTTTTTGGGTCACACCCAGCGTTGCTCAAGGGTTACTCCTGGCTGTCTGCTCAGAAATAGCCGCTGTGCTATCTCTCCGGGCCCCAGTGAATTATTTTTTAAACTGCATCAAAACCATGAGAATGGTTTGTTTCTTTTTCCCATCCCAGAATTTTTGATTCAGTAAGCTTGGGGTAGGGTTCAAGTGTTTGTATTTCTTACAGGTTCCCAGCTGACTTAGAAATTTATTAAGGATTTTTTTAAACTGTCATTTAAGGAAAGAGAGAAATTACGAGAAGAAAAGCGAAAATATATGGAATACTTAAAACAGTGGAGTAAACCTCGAGAAGATATGGAATGTGATGATCTTAAGGTATAAGCATGTTATGTGATGTTTAACACAACCATCTTCTATGTATCCTATTTGACTTTGCTGATAAGTCTAATCCTTTTAATAATGATCTCAATATTTAACGAAAGGAAAACATCAGTTGAGTGATCGATATATTTTAATTGTGACATTCTTAATATTTTATAACAAACTTTGATTGTGATTCTTAACTTGAAGAAATGAGGTCTTTTGTGTGATCCTTGGTAATCTTATTAACTGTTGGGAGCAGACACTCTTGACTTGATTTCTATGTAAAAATTCTGCCCATCTCCAGGAATGACCAAAATATCCAAACCAGACTCATTAATCTCACTTTATAAGGAACCATTTCTATGTCAATAGATGATGTGTTAATTCTCTACATATATTTAGGATATAATGTGCTGGTGTTAATATTGACATAGCTAATGCCTTAACCTCAGATTCAAGTTAAAAGTCCCATTTAGGGCCCAGAGAGATAGCACAGCGGTGTTTGCCTTGCAAGCAGCTGATCCAGGACCAAAGGTGGTTGGTTCGAATCCTGGTGTCCCATATCATCCCCAGTGCCTGCCAGGAGCTATTTCTGAGCAGACAGCCAGGAGTAATCCCTGAGCACCGCCAGGTGTGCCCCCCCCCAAAAAAAAGTCCCATTTAGCTAAGAAATATACTTTATTTGTCCCAAAATAGATAAGCTGGGGCCGTAGCAATAACACAACAGGTAGGGTGCCAGCCTTGCACACAGTGATCCAGGTTTAATCCCCGGCATCCCATATGGTCCCCTGAACCTGCCAGAAGTGATTTCCAGTGCAGAGCAAGGAGTAACCCCTGAGCACCACTAGGTGTGATCCCAAAATCCAAAAAAAACAACAACAACAACAACAAAAAACACACACACACAATTGATAAACCTTGAAGGCATTATGAAATAATCAGAAGTATTGCATAATCTCACTTATTTATAGAATCTTAAAAATAAAATACAGATACAGAAAAAGATTGGTAGTCTTCAGGGGCTTGAACTTAGATGAAAAGGATGAAGAAGTCAATTAAAAACTTTCAGTTATCAATTATGGGGATGTAATATATATATTTGTGTGAATTTAGTTCAGTAATACTGCATTGCAGGCAACAGAAATAGTTCAAGGGATTGATTCATGCTTTTCATGCAGGTGGCCCTGGTTCAATACCCTGCACTGCATGGCTCCTCAAGGTCAGAGCCTTGAGTAGCACGCTAAGCATCATTACCATTATTATAATAACTGAGTGAGTAGAGCTTGAATTTTCCCCATCAAAATTAATTTTTCTCTGAGGTTAATAAAAGTAAAACAGATTGTCCTGAAGCCTGTAAATTAGACAGTGTGACAACCTCTCTCTTGGAGAAGTCACCTTGCTACATTCTTTTGGCTCTAACTTGGCCAAGAATAGAATCTTAATATTTTTGGACAGATAAATATTCCAACCCCCGGCAAGAGAGTACCAGTCAATATAGACACTGCAGTGAAGCGCTCCTCCATCTCTAATCTTTCTCATTATTGCTGTTCTAAAAGACACATATACCATAATGTTTCATTACTGTTTTCTGTGCACTTTATATTTACACATCTTATTTTCCTCATCTGTACAAACTTACCTTTCCCCCTCATGAATATGCATTTGTTTCATGAAAATTACTATGGTATATATAAATGCTACCTAATCTTACTTCTGCTGGGCATAAAATCAGATCTCTACTTCTTTTGAAGCTTGTTGTGATTATTCTTTCAATTTAAGTTTCTTACACTCACTCCAATAATTTCCTTCTTTTCTATTCAGTTGCCTCGGTGCCCTTTCACATGACATTTTTAAATAAATTTGTATTTTTAAAATGAAAAACAAATTTTTTGTAACCATATGGTCAAGGATGTTAACCAAAAGCATTACTGTAGTGATTTTTTTTACATTTTATACTAATATATAGTCATTATGCTTTATTTCTGAAACTAATATGAGATTATATATCAAGTATGCTATAATTAAAAAAGCATTATACTTCATTCTAATGTTCTTGGTTTAGTGAAGAAAAGGAGCACCTAAGGATATAGATTTAGTAAAATCAGAATAAGACCTTTCTGTAATTTTAAAAGTTTTAAAGGGGGGCCCGGAGAGGTAGCACAGCAGCATTTGCCTTGCAAGTAGCCGATCCAGGACCTAAGGTGGTTGGTTCGAATCCTGGTGTCCCATATGGTCCCCCGTGCCTGCCAGGAGCTATTTCTGAGCAGACAGCAGGAGTAACCTCTGAGCTCTGCCGGGTGTGCCCCAAAAAACAAAAAACAAAAAAAAGTTTTAAAGGGAAGTATAATATCTTAGATTGAGAACTACTATTGTACTTGAAATAAATCATTAGGTAAGGAGTTTATCACATCTACTTTTTATACTATACTTGACCCAAATAGTGATATCAACTGTTCACTCTTGTAGGAACTTCCAGAACCAACTCCAGTGAAAACTAGACTACCTCCTGAAATCTTTGGTGATGCCCTGATGGTTTTAGAGTTCCTTAATGCATTTGGAGAACTTTTTGATCTTCAAGATGAGTTTCCTGAGGGAGTAACCCTAGGCAAGTACTATTGTTATAGTTTGCCCTAAAATTAGTGAATAAAAAGAGCCAATATCTCTCAAAGTACTATATGTCCACCAATACCCAGTCCTCTCCAGGCACCTGAGGTGGTTCACTAGTGACAGCTGCTGGGACTGGAGTCATCTGAAGGTTTACAGGGTTGAACGTTTAAAATGGCTCTTTAACACACAGGCCTGTTGGCATCTATTTTTCTCCACATGACCTTCTAGTACAACAGAGTACTTTGTATTTATTTCTTACTGATCATCTGTGAGCTCCCAGAGGCAGAATCTTGATAGCTAGCAATGTGTATGTGAGGACATCCACTCATACCCAGAATTGACACATAATTGGGGAAAGGAAATATTTAGAGATTAGGTAGTACCGATCTCAATCTTTAATTAGTGATTCTGTTTCACCCTTTCTTACATAATATTACATTGTGTAAGCATTAGCTATATATGTATATAAGCTAAATTAGTCTTAGAATCCTATTTTGAATTTTTAGCTGTCAGAAAACAAAATGATTTTATGATCCCAGTAAAGACCAGCAAAGACCAATTATAATACCACTCTAGTTACAGTGCATTCTAGGCCACAGGAATCTGGGGACTTGGCGTACAGCTCAGTGGTAGAATGAATTCATGCTTTATCCATGTGAAGCTTTAGGTTTGATCATTGGAACAAAAAAAATGGGGAAGTGTGTTATTCAGAAGGACTTTCATATTCTCACAATTTTATATTTAGCTTTTATTTTTACTTTATTGTAATTGAAGTAATATGGTCCCTCAATTTTTCTTTGAGGTGGGAGAGGCATGAAGACAGTCTAAAGAAGTTTAGCTAGAGTGCTAGTACAGCAGGTAGGGCACTTGCTTTGCATACTGTTGAACCAGGTTTAATCCCTAGCATCACATATTATGCCCCAAGCCCCACCAGAAATGATCCTTGAACAGAGAGCTAGTAAGTCCTGATCACCACCAGGTGTGAGCAAAAAAACTATCAAAAGTTTAGGTATGATGAACTTGATAAGAGACATAAATATTTATTGTATAACTATATATTTAATAAAATATAGAAAAATATGAATCATAAATGACTTTAGACACAATATTAGTATTAAGGCTAATGATGATGATTACCTATTTGGTTAATTAATGTTGTACTGTTGTACATTAAGAACAGTGGAACACTAAACATATTTTGCATTGTAATTCAAATTAATCTATTAAGTGTTGAGATTTTGACTTACAATTTTATTGAACTTTATTATGACCATTAAAATAGTTTTTCATTATATCTTGGATAATAGTTGGTTCTACTTTGTCATAGACATTTGAGAAAATAATTACACAGGCTATTGTTAATTGAAATGTTTATTATTCCAATGGAGTTGTTTTTTTCAGTATCTGAACAGAACTTTAAATTCATTTTAAACATTTTATTCACAGAAGTATTAGAGGAAGCTCTTGTAGGAAATGACAGTGAAGGCCCACTATGTGAATTGCTTTTTTTCTTCCTGACTGCCATCTTCCAGGCGATAGCTGAAGAAGAAGAAGAGGTAGCCAAAGAGCAAATAGCTGATGCTGGTACCAAAGGTCAGAGTTCAATATTATTGCTGATTGATAATAAATTAACAAGGAGACTAGTTGTTTGAAGGTTATTTTTAAATTATTTTTAAATTAAACTGACTTATACTAACATGCTGTTTTATAAATGCTATTTTTAAAATGTTTATGCACATTCATTCCCCAATTATCTTGCTTATTTATTTAGGTTTCTCCTGTAAGTTAATGTTATTATGGTTTTTATTGACCAATATTTGTAATTTCAATAACTTTTGCTAAGTAGCATGATATTTTTTTTTGGTGCTCACCTAAGTAAATACTGTCAGTAGTACTTCAAATTTAATGTACCGTAATATCCGGCGTATAAGATGACTTTTGAAACAAAAAAAAAGTCAACCGAAAAGCGGTATATCCCGAAAAATGTTTCAATATGCTGCTAAACGAAAATTGTCTGAATATTGCCACAAAACGAATTTTCCAACTCGATCCTGCACCAATCACTGCAAGGCTGCTCGGACCACTTCTCTAACTCAGCCAATCCAAGCAGGCTTTTGATGCATGCAAATTAGACAATGTTCTGGACCCAAATCTACACTGTTAAAAAGCCTGCTCAGATTGGCCAGAGTCAGAGAGGATGTCTATTACAGTAGAATCTTTGAACCTTTGCTTGTTGTGATTGGCTCACTGTGGTACATAGAGTTGCAGCACAGGAACGGTCTGTCTGATACAGTGAATATAGGCCTAAACCTATGTTTTAACTGCAAAATTAGGGGGTCGTCTTATACGCCGGCAAATACGGTACTACTGTTAGTTTCATTTTAAATCTAATCAGATTTAGACAAAACTACACTTTTCTCTGAATTTGAACTACGCCTTTTGCTGTTTAAATTCTAATGACTTAAATAGTTGAAGTCAGTGTACAGCACATATTAATGAAAGAATAATACTTAGGACAATCTTTTAAAGTTTATTTTTGTTGTTGTTTTGAACCATATCCAGCTGCACTCAAGGCTTACTCCTGGCTCTCTACACAGGGATTACTTCTGGGCAGATTTTAGGGGAACAAACAGATTGATCTGGAATCAAACCTCAGTTGGTTTTATGCAAACTCTTTATCTGCTGTTTTATCTTTATGACCCTAAACCTTTATTTTTTTATTTATTTTGTTTTTGGGTTACAACGTAGCAGTGCTCAGGGGTTACTCCAGGCTCTATGTTCAGAAATCACTCCTGGCAGGCTCAGGAGACCGTATGGGATGCTGGGATTCGAACCACCATCCTTCTGCATGCAAGGCCTTGCCTCCATGCTATCTCTACAGCCCCATAACCTTTATTTTTCTAAAACAGAACATTGCGCCATTTTTTAGATTTATCTCTAAAAGTATTGAACATTTATAATAACCTTTGAGAGATATCTTGAGAACAGTCTTATTACAAAAAATTGGTATCATTCACATGATATTGTAGTCCTTGACTAATTTGAACTCTTCTTCCTTTATACCTACTCCCTGAATTAATAGGATAGTAGATGAGGATAAATCTAATGTTGATTGCTTTTTAATGCTGTGGCGCCTGAGTTTGAACGGAATAAATTCTTTTACATGGATCCTCATCAAAAATTGACCCTTGGGGTCGGAGAGATAGCATGGAGGTAAGGCGATTGCCTTTCATGCAGAAGGTCATCTGTTCGAATCCCGATGTCCCATATGGTCCCCCATGCCTGCCAGGAGCAATTTCTGAGCATGGAGCCAGGAGTAACCTCTGAGCACTGCTGGGTGTGACCCATAAACCACAAAAAAAAAAAAAAAAAAGACCACATTTTTTTTTAAGCTTTGCATTAAATACATCTTTTTTTTTTTTAAGTAGTATATCATAAACTAAGAAGTTCTTTGTTAGGGTTTTTTTATTTGTTTTTGTTTTTTAGTTTTGGAGCCACACCCAGCGATGCTCAGGGGTTACTCCTGCTTCTGCACTCAGAAATCATGTGTGGCAGGTTCGGGGGACAATAAGGGATGCCAAGGATCGAACCTGGGTCCATCCTGGGTCAGCCATGTACAGGGCAGCAAATACCATAGTACTGTGCTATCACTCCGGCCCCATAAACTAAGAAGTCCTTGATAGTATGGGAACAAGAACATTCTCTCTATATAGAGTTTTTTATTTACTTAATCAGATATCATTGTTTAGGGTTGGAATTGTATGTACCTAATTCTAAATCATAATGATAAATGTATCTGTTTAAGATAGTTATGATAATCATATATAATTATATATTATTGGTTAATTAATTATTAATATATTTTATATATTATAATATAATTATAATCATATATTCTCTTGGCACAATATACCCAAGATATACTTCTAAGCAAATGATAAAATAAGTATAGTTTCTTGAGATTTCCCTTTGTTAGATAAATAAAAGAATGAATACTACGCAGGGCTGGAATAATATTACAGAAAATAGGGTGCTTAACTTACACACTGCTAACCTGAGTCCAATCTCTGTCGTTCCATATGGTCCCCTGAGACCCACCAAGAGTGATTCCTGAGTGCAGAGCCAGGAGGAAGGCCTGAGCACCTCTGGGTATGGCCAAACACAGAAAAAAAGAATGAATATTTTGATGTGGTTTTTCGACCCTTTTTGTTTTGATTTTGGGCCACATCTGGTGGCGCTCAGGGATCACTCCTCGCTCTGCTCAGAAATTACTCCTGGCAAGCTTGGGGGATCATAATGGATACTGAGGATCCAACTCAAGCCAGCTGCATAAAAGGCAAATGCCCTACCTCTTGTGCTATTGCTCAGGACCCTTGATACGTTGCTTTATCAGAAGTAAGTTCTCATTTTGATCGTTGATATGTCCTATGACTTTTTTAGCCTGTATTCTCAGACTTAAAAATTTCCAAAGAAAAAAATTGGCTGACTGTGGTAATTGCTACAATGGGGAAAAGCCAATATGATTTTACAGCTCTGTTAATTGTATAGTGCCTATATCCTAGCATTTGTTTAGCTTTATATTTAAAAAAATTTTTGAGAAAATGATTAGACAGAATTTCCTGGGGAAATTTGAGGCTATATTTGTGCCCTAGTAGGAGTAATTTCATAGATGCAAAGTATGATTAGAAACCTTTTCTTTTGAGGCCTTCTTTATTTTTTAAATATCATGAAATTGTCAGTTAGTATCCTGGAGCTTCCTTTTTTCTTTAGTAAAGGACAGTGGTTCTGTCACTTTTCAGCTTAAGAAATCTCTAGGAAGAAAGTAATAATAGCTAAGAAACCACAAAATCAATTTGCTGTGCAGTGCAGTGATTTTTCCAACTCTGATCCATGAGATCCTTTGTACCACTGAAAGAGTCATGCAAGGATGAGTGAACAGAATTGTCATTTCCATATCACACTTCGCTTTTTCAAACTGAGCTTATTAGAAATTGAAGAATTTTAATACTGTTTATATAAACTGAACCATTTATAGAAAATGTAATATTTAAGTGACTTGTCTGAAGTCTGTATAATTAAACACCTAGGTTCTGGAAGAGCTAAGACTAGAAGAATATACATTCTCACTCAGTCTAAATCTGTGTCTACTGTACATGTACATGTAAGAAAAGAGGATTTTGTAAACTGAATATTTTTATATTGAATTTTTTCAATTTAAAACTTTTAACTGTGTTATAACTATAAATAATTGTAGAAACTATTACTTTAAAAAATATTGGTGCCAGGAGATTTGCTCTGTGACCCTACTTGTAAGTCAAATGATGTTTTGTTTTGTTTTTTTTTTAAGTCAAAGCAAATTACTTTGAAAATACAGGAAAATTGCCCTGTGTTTGTTGGATTGGTTTTTGAAAAATAGAAATAGCACATTTAAATGAAGATGATAAGTTAGTGATTGACAGCAGTGCTCTTTTAAGTTCTTATAGTTGGTTTTGCTATTTTTGTGATGATTGCAACCAGAATTTTGTCATAATTCAGTCTTAAAATATGTATTAAAAATTAATGTCCTCAAGTAGATTCTGATTTTCAAAATAGATTTTTTTTTGTTATGCTGCATGAGATTTGTTTTAAAATCTAAAGTGCATTTTACCACTTTTTGAATGTGTGTATATCTTAGAAATTAGATTAGAAATTGTTGGCTTAAAAATTGTCTTATCGGACCCGGAGAGATAGTACAGCAGCGTTTGCCTTGCAAGCAGCTGATCCAGAACCAAAGGTGGTTGGTTCAAATCCCGGTGTCCCATATGGTCCTCCATGCCTGCCAGGAGCTATTTTTGAGCAGACAGCCAGGAGTAACCCCTGAGCACTGCCGGGTGTGGCCCAAAAAAAAAATTGTCTTATCTATGATAAGAGGAAAACATTTTTTTTAGTGAATGCCTTGGGATTTATAGTTTCAGGGCAGAGATTTGGCAGGTTATGAATGTTTGCTGTTTACTGAGTGTTGGTTATTTTGAGGCTCCTTAATGTTAAGCTGTTTGTTATTTCTTTCATCATTTTAAAAGGACATTTTCCCCAAATATTCAAACTTTGATTTGCACTAGAATAAAGTTTTTATTTCCTTAAAGATTTAACAGAGGCTTTGGATGAAGATGCAGACCCCACAAAATCTGCACTGTCTGCAGTTGCATCTTTGGCAGCTGCATGGCCACAGTTACATCAGGGTATGTGTGGGTTTTGTTTTGTTTTTTTTAATTGGCTTTTCATATTTAATTTTATAAAGGTACATTTTATATTGCTGATTTGTCTGTATTCTTAATCCCTGTTTTACTTTTAAAACTATAGGCTGCAGTTTGAAAAGCTTGGATCTTGATAGCTGCACTCTTTCTGAAATCCTCAGACTACACATCTTAGCTTCAGGTGCTGATGTAACATCAGCAAATGCAAAGTACAGATATCAAAAACGAGGAGGCTTTGATGCTACAGATGATGCTTGTATGGAACTTCGTTTGAGTAATCCTAGCCTTGTGAAGAAACTGTCAAGCACTTCAGTGTATGACTTGACACCAGGTAAACATTGCATATTAGAGACACAAAATAAAATATACAAATACCGTATTTTTCACTCTATAAGATGCACATAGTTTTTAGATGCTCTCCTTCCCTGCACTCAGGCTTCAGCACCAAGAGGCATTTGCTCCGTAAGACACATGGTGGGGGGTGGGGGTGGTGACTTATGGTTTTGAAAAATATGGTATGTTTAATATATTTTAAATTAATGTAGTTGTACTTTTGACTTGAATTTTTTTTTTTTGTTTTTTGTTTTTTGTTTTTGGGCCACACCCGGCAGTGCTCAGGGGTTACTTCCTGGCTGTCTGCTCAGAAATAGCTTCTGGCAGGCACGGGGGACCATATGGGACACCGGGATTCGAACCAACCACCTTTGGTCCTGGATTGGCTGCTTGCAAGGCAAACACCGCTGTGCTATCTCTCCGGCTCCCTGACTTGAAATTATTAAATGAGGGCCCGGAGAGATAGCCCAGCGGTGTTTGCCTTGCAAGCAGCCAATCCAGGGACCAAAGGTGGTTGGTTCGAATCCCGGCGTCCCATATGGTTCCCGTGCCCTGCCAGGAACTATTTCTGAGTAGACAGCCAGGAGTAACCCCAGAGCAACGCCGGGTGTGACCCAAAAACAAAACAAAAACAAAACAAAAAAATTATTAAGTGAATCTGAACAATGTATTGCTTATGTTTTTGTGATTATGTTTTTACATTTGTTTAACAAATAAATATGTTGTAATTATTTGAAATAATATATGATATTAGTCAATTTGGATCTAGAGTTGGTTTTTCTAAAGAAATGGAGTTGGGAGCTGGAGTACTCTCCAACTCTCACTGAGAGTACAGTGAATAAGGCACTTGCCTGTGCATGCAGCTGACCCTGATTCTGTCCTTTATGGACTCCTGAGCATGCAAAATCAATAGTAACTCGCACATCCCTGGATATGACCAAAAACAAAAAACAAAAAAACAAAAAGAAAAAGCCACTCACTAGTATGTTTTATCTTGAGAGACTTCCCTGTACTTTATTAAACATTTCAAAAGGTTAAGCCACAGATAAAAATTTTTCAAACATGATTTTTTTTGTTATTGATAATAAATCTTTGACAGGAGAAAAAAATGAAGATACTTCATGCCCTTTGTGGGAAACTACTGACCCTAGTTTCTACTCGGGATTTCATTGAAGATTATGGTTGATATATTAAGGCAAGCAAAGCAGGAATTTAGAGAGTTAAAAGCAGAAACAACATAGAAAAGAAAGGGAAGAAGCAGCTGCTAGGTAAGAGCTAACTATCATCCATATGCTATTGAAAACTGTTTTCTCTGCACCTAAAACTAGTTTTCTGTTGTTCTATATAATAAGACATTCATTAAGATATTTGATAATATACTAAGAGGTGGTGTATAGAATTACTATTGTATGATTTGTGATGATGTGGAACACTTCCCATAATTTTGGTGATTTAAAGGCAAGATAGTAAAAGTTCAAAGTATCTTTGCATGAGATGGACTATAATATCTTATTTTAACTTTCAGAATTCGTAAAAGAAAGGAAGAAAAACTTAAGGAGCAAGAACAGAAAATGAAAGAGAAACAAGAAAAACTAAAGGAAGATGAGCAAAGAATTTCAGCTGCAGATATATCTGTTGGGTATGATTTGTATTACACTGCTCCCCTGAATTTATATAAAGAATAAAATTTTGAGGGCCAGAGAGATAGTACAAGTTGTCAAGGTATTTGCCTTGCCTATGGCTTGTGTTAACTGAGACTGTAGTTTGAATCCCTCCCACTATAAATGATCGTTCCCTTGGTCACTCCCCAAGTCCAGAGCCAAGAATAGCCCTGATCGCTATTGAGCATGACTAAGTCTTCCTAAGAATAACTCCAGAAAAGCTAGTTACTATTTACTCATAGAATTAATGTTATAACTGCGAGTTGCCTAGAAATTTTAATAAGTTTATATGATTAAGTGTTATCTCATCTTGTCCATCTAACTATTAAACATAGTGCCTAGGGTACTTTATTATCATCTAACAAATGTTATATATTCATTAATTAATACTTGTTTTTAACCTCTAGGGAAGAAGAAAGGGAAGATTTTGATACTAGCACTGAGAGCAAAGAAATAGAACAAAAGGAACTTGATCAAGATACAGTGACTGAGGATGAAGATGATCCAGGATCACATAAAGAGGAAGAAGGGGTAATATAGGAATCTTTAAAGACTTTTGGCTTTTAAAAATTAATAATATATTTCATTACTTCAGTTATTCTGAAGTATATATATTTGGGGGGGCACATTCTGAGCTATGCGCCTCAGAAATAGCTCCGTAGGGGGGATATATGGGGAGGGACTATATATATATATATATAGGGACTATATGGGATGCTAGGGGGATCGAACCACACAAGGCAAATTTGCTCAACCACTTGCGCTATCTCTCCGGCCCCAATACAGTTGTTTCTGACATTCAGTGTTATAACATGAATCCTAACACCACTCTAATGTTTCCTTCATCATTGTCCCCAGTTTCCCATCCACCCCATCTTATTACAACTAAATGGTTACATTATTATTCATTTTAATTACAAGGTTTTTGTTCTGGTTTGGTCTTTTGGATTTTGAGCCACATGTAGAGAACTCATTGATACTCTCAGCTCATTCCTTGAGATCTCTTTCAGTATGCTGTGCCAGGGACCAAATCCAGACCTTAGTACAAAGCATGAGCTTATATTTTAGTGATCTCTTCAATATTTTTCTAACTATCATAGCTCGTACCTGTGGTGACTTTTAGGGTTTGGAGGAAGAACAGTGGAAGAGGAAATTGCCACATCCAGTGATGCTCAGGGCTTACTGCTGGCTTTGTACTCAGGGTTTACTCCTGGCTCTGTGCTTATGGTGCATGCCTGGCAGGCTCTATAAATATGGGGTGTCAAAGATTGAACACATTCAGCTAAACGCAAGGCAAGCATCCTGCCCACTGTACTAAAGCAATAGCTCCATCCCTATGTGATGAGTTCTCCCCCTACCCCCAATCCCGCCTGTGATGAGTATTTTAAATAATGGTTTTTTAGTATAAAATGATGTTTGAAATTTTATATATTCATGAATTTTTTTGTTCGTGTTATTTATATTTTAGGGAGAGTGACAAAAGATTTTTAGCAAATAACCTACTCAAAATTTTTGTTAGGAATTTTTGGGCTTTTCAGGGGATCTCTCAAGCAAACCAAAGTGTCCTTCCTAGTGATTCTTGGTCAACTGGTTCAATGCAAAAATTTGAGGGTGTGGTACTGCAAGGGCCCTGAAGTGCTGAAGTTATCCAGGTCACACCAGTGCCCAGGGACCTCCAGGTCATACGCAGCAATATTTCAGTTGTCATGTGATGCCTGGAGTGAACTATGACTAGCCACATACGAGCTGTGTTCCATGCCTTCTTTCCTAGCTAGCTGGAAGAGAAACAGAACACAAGGTTGCATATGATGCTTCTGCTCGAATCTCTTTCATCAGAAGTCTTTTTGTTTTGTTTTGTTTTGTTTTGTTTTGGGGTCTCACCCAGTGGCTCAGGAGTTACTCCTGGCTCTGCACTCAGAACTCACTCCTGGCAGGCTTGGGGGACCATATGGGATGCTGGGATTCGAACCACCGTCCCTCCTAGATCGACTGCATGCAAGGCAAACGCCCTACCGCTATGCTATCTCTCCGGCCCCCAGAAGTTTCTTGTGTTGGGAAAAGTATCTGTGAAATACTGTGCTCTGCTTGAATTGCTAGGTTCCCAACAAAAAAATTATAGGTTCTGTTACCTTAAAGTAGTGGTTAGTTAACGTAAGCCCAATGAATCACATCTCTCCTCTCTTTTTCGTTCAGTTTAAAAGCTAAAAGTGAATTTTTGCATTTTAAATGATTGAAAAATATGTATGTTATAGTTATATTTATTAATAAGTGAAAATTATTTGAATTCTAATTTTAATGACCATAATAAGTTTTTTTAAATACTGCCTTGCTTATTCTTTTACATGTCTGTGGCTACTTTCATGCTACAACAGCAGACTTGAGCAGCTCTGATAGAGTCCATATGACTCACAAAGCTAAAATAGCTCCTTGCTAGCCCTTTATAAAAGTTGTTTTGCCAAGATCAGAAAGATCATACACACGATAAAGCACTTACCTTGCATGTAGCTTCATTCACAATGATTTGAATCCCAGCACCACCGGGTATGACCCATCCCCCCAAAATGATTAGCTGAAAAAGTGACTACCATAGAGGAATGGTTGAATGTACATTGAAGAATAAGTAACTTATATATATTCTTTTTATGTAGAGACCACAGATTTTTTTTTAGTTTCTTTAAATCTAGGCATACCAGTTTTTTTTTTATTAACATAATCTGATCATGCTGCTTTAACAAAATATCAGTGTCTGGGTGGCTTAACAACAAATTCATTTTCTTATTGTTTTGAAGTATACAAGTCCAAGATTAAGGTGCCAGCAGGGTTGCTATTTGGCAAGGCTTTTGTCAAGCACTTTCTTATTGAGTCCTCATCTGACATTTTGACTTACCCATAAGTAGAGTGAAATGTCTAATCTCTATTCCTCTTACATGGACAGTAGTGCTATTAGAACCCTGTCCTTAGGACTTTAACTGACTTTGCCCTGATAAAGAAAGACCTGTCTTCAGATGTAGTCAGGTTAGGGTTCAGGATTTTAACCTATGATAGGATACACAAGTCAATCTATTACACATAGTAATTTTGGATGGCATTATATCACTTTTTAAATTAAAATGTGATGGAGATCAAATGTTTTTTCAACCATAGGGAAACGGGAACAAAATGGATTTAAGGAATTTACAAGGCAAGAAGTCAGTTGTGTCACAAGAGGAACTATCACTGCTGACGAGGAAGACTCTTCAAAGCAGGAACACCAACAGAAAGAGAAAGAACTCCTAGAAAAAATTCAAAGTGCCATAGCATGTACCAATATCTTTCCTTTGGGCCGTGACCGTCTGTATAGGCGATACTGGATTTTCCCTTCTATTCCTGGATTGTTTATTGAAGAGGATTACTCAGGTCTCACTGAAGACATGTTGTTGCCTAGACCTTCATCATTTCAGAATAATGCACAGTCTCTAGATCCTCAGGTATCTACCAAAGCTGATGAGTCTTTAAAGTCGGAATCTACCTCCATCATTGACCAAGGTCCCTGTGATGATTCTCTGCAGCTGCCAAAACCAGTGCATAAGCCAAATCGGTGGTGCTTTTACAGTTCTTGTGAACAACTAGACCAGCTTATCGAAGCTCTTAATTCTAGAGGACATAGAGAAAGTGCCTTAAAAGAGACTTTGTTGCAAGAGAAAAGCAGAATATGTGCACAGCTAGCCCATTTTTCTGAGGAGAAATTTCATTTTTCAGGTAAATTTTCAGTATAAGCTTAATTTTCCCTTCGTATAGTCTCTTGCTCAGGATTAAATATGTTCAGATAATTAAGCCTATGTTTTAGTCCTTACTTTTTATTTGGATCATATTCTCAGTTTGAGCAAAAAGTCTAGTACCTAAAAAACCAGGATTCTCAGATTCTACTACTTTCCATTTGGATTAGAAGGAACATATTAGCAATATGAGAAAATACATGCTCTTCCTGATCTAATTCATTGAATCAGTAGACTACAAATGATATCTATTTATGGTTGATCTATTTATGACAGATAAAGAGGTAAAGCGGTTTTTGTAGGTCTAAACTGTTTTTATTATTGTTACAAAATTAGATTATTATTACAAAATGAGATTTTCTAAATAAAGACCCCTTAAATTTAGGGAAATATTACCATGACTTCTCTGTTTCAGGACTAAACATAGTACAATATTTTGTTATTTTTGTTTGTTTTTTGGGGGAGATACCCAGCTGTGCTCTGAGATCACTACTAAATAAATGCTCAGCAGACTGTATGGGGTTTCAGAGATTGAACATGGGTCAGCTTCATATAAGACAAGTGTCCTATATGCTATACTATCTCTTCAGCTCCCAATACTTTAATGACTTTTGAGATCTAATCCACAAGTCAGAATGTTTACCTATGTAAACTATACTTCCTGTTTAGTGGACTTTTTTCCCTCTCTCTCTTTTATTGTTTTTGGTTTACACCCAGCAGCACTCAGTGGGGACCATATGGGATGCCAGAATTCAAACCATCGTTTGTCCTGGGTCAGCCATGTGCAAGACAAAAGCCTTACTGCTGTGCTATCACTCCAATCCCATGAGACAATGTAATTTTCTTCTTTTTGTTTTTGGTTTTTGGTTTTTGGGTCACACCCAGCAGTGCTCAGGGGTTACTCCTGGCTCTATACTCAGAAATCGCCCCTGGCAGGTTTGGGGGAGAATATGGGATGCCAGGATTCGAACCACTGTCATTCTGCATGCAAAGCAAACATTCTACCTCCATGCTATCTCTCCAGCCTTTTTTTGTTTTGGGGTGGGGGACACCTGGCAGCACTCGGGTTACTCCTGGCTCTGCACTCAGCAATCGCTTCTAACAGGCTCGGCGGACCATGTGGGATGCCAGGAATTGAACCCAGGTCCATCCTGAGTTGGCTACGCTCAAGGCAAACACTCTACCCCTGTGCTATCTCTCTGGCCCCATGTTTAGTGGACTTTTAAAAAATATTCACGGACACATGCAACCGTTACAGTAAATTTTAGTTTTTTTTATTTTTGTTTTTGGCCATAAGCTGTTATGCTTAAGGATTATTCCTGGTTCTGCACTTAGGAATCATTCCTGGCAGGGCTCAGGGAACCAAATGGGGTGCTGGGGATCAAACCTGAGTCTGCCATATGCAAATCAAGTGCCCTGCCTGCTGCACTATTATTTGGGCCCCCAGAATTTATTTTTGGTTTTTGGGCCACACCCAGCGGTGCTCAGGGGTTACTCCTTGCTGTCTGCTCAGAAATAGCTCCTGGCAGGCACAGGGGACCATATGGGACACCGGGATTTGAACCAACCACCTTTGGTCCTGGATCAGCTACTTGCAAGGCAAACACTGCTGTGCTATCTCTCTGCCCCCCCCCCAGAATATTTTTATCTTAAAAAGAAGCCCTTACCTTTTAGCTGTCATTTTTTGTATCCCTTCCCTACTTCCCTAACTCTTCTATTAATCTTTCTCTAAGACACAAATCTATTTTGTGTGTGTGTGTCTCTCTCTCTCTATAGATATAGATATAGATATATAGATATAGATTTTTTTTATGGTTTTTGGGTCACATCCGGCAGCATTCAGGGGTTACTCCTGGCTCCACACTCAGAAATCGCTCCTGGCAGGCTCGGGGGACCATATGGGATGCCAGGATTCGAACCAATGATCTCCTGCATGCAAGGCAAACACCTTACCTCCATGCTCTCTCTTCGGCCCCTTGTCTTTATATTTCTTTTCTTTTTTGTTTTGGGGTCACACCTGGCAGCACTCAGGGGTTACTCCTGGCTCTACACTCAGAAATCGCCCCTGGCAGACACGGGGAACCATATGGGGTGCCGGGATTTGAACCACCTTCCTTCTGCATGGAAGGCAAACTTACCTCCATGCTATCTCACTGGCCCCTGTCTCTATATTTCTCTCAGAACTTTTTACAAATGTTATTGTATAATATGTGGTCTTTTTGTGACTGACTTATTTTCTCTTACTCTAATATTTTTAAGAGTTGTGCAAGTTGTAACATATACTAGTTCATTTCCTTTCTATGGCCAAGTAATGTTTTATTACATAGACAACATTTTATTTGTCTGTTAGTTGATGAACAGGCAATTCTGTT
This sequence comes from Suncus etruscus, assembly GCF_024139225.1. Taxonomy (NCBI): domain Eukaryota; kingdom Metazoa; phylum Chordata; class Mammalia; order Eulipotyphla; family Soricidae; genus Suncus; species Suncus etruscus. The sequence continues at coordinate 53,904,156 of NC_064849.1, forward strand.
TTCCTTTGTTATCAATTATTAATACTTTTAAAAAGCATTCACAGACAGATATTTTGTTATTGTTGGGTTTGTTTGTTTGTTTGGATTATACCTGACAGTTCTCAGAAAGCCATATTTTATGCCAGGCACCAAACCCAGGTCAGGTACTTTCTTTTTTTTTTTTTTTTTTTTTTTTTTTTGGTTTTTGGGTCACACCCAGCAGTGCTCAGGGGTTACTCCTGGCTCCATGCTCAGAAATTGCTCCTGGCAGGCACGGGGGACCATATGGGACGTCAGGATTTGAACCGATGACCTTCTGCATGAAAGGTGAATGCCTTTCCTCCATGCTATCTCTCTGGCCCCAGGTCAGGTACTTTCAAAGCACTGTACTATATCACTCTGACCCCCATCACATAAAAGATATATAGATATAGATATATCAGCATATATTTCTCTTGAAATAACCAAAGCATGAAATTGAAATAACCAGAGTGGGGGCCGGGTAGGTGGCGCTGGAGGGAAGGTGTCTGCCTTGCAAGCGCTAGCCAAGGAAGGACCGCGGTTCGATCCCCCGGCGTCCCATATGGTCCCCCCAAGCCAGGGGCGATTTCTGAGCACATAGCCAGGAGTAACCCCTGAGCGTCAAACGGGTGTGGCCCAAAAACCAAAAAAAAAAAAAAAAAAAAAAAAAAAAAAAAAAAAAAAAAAAAAGAAATAACCAGAGTGAAATTGCTCAGTTGTATGATTATTTTGTTTTATTATTTAAAGAACTGCCAGGCTGCCAAAACATCAATTCCATTTTTATATTCCTACTTATGAGGATTAAAATTTCTCTGTGCCAACATTTAACTGTTATCTAACATTTTGATTCTAGGCATCATACATATGTAAAGTATGTATGATTGTGTTTTTGGGTGAGAGCATACAGAAGGTGGACCTCCCAAGCATTGCATAAGCCCCTTTTGGTGATTCTTGTCTAGCAGGACCATTGGCTCAATGCATGGGCTGGAGAACATCTTTTCATGGGCTTATTTGTCCTTTTTATATCTCAAGACAACTTCTATTCAGACTCTTTGCCCATTTTTAGTGTATTATTTGTCATTTATTGAATAACATACTCTAGATAAACTCCCTTTTTAAATAGATGATGTGCAAATATTATCTTTTTTCTTCTCTTTTTATTTTTTTATTTGTTTAGGTTTTTTGGGGGGCCACACCCATTTGATGCTCAGGGGCTACTCCTGACTAACCGCTCAGAAATTGCCCCTGGCTTGTAGGGACCATATGGGACTCTGGGGTATCGAACCGCGGTCCTTCCTTGGCTAGCGCTTGCAAGGCGGACACCTTACCTCTACCGCCACCTCACCGGCCCCTATTTGTTTAGTTTTTAATGATTGTTTTTTTTGTTTTTGTTTTGTTTTTGGGCCACACCCAGCGGTGCTCAGGGATTACTTCTGGCTGTCTGCTCAGAAATAGCTCCTGGCAGGCATGGGGGACCATATGGGACACCGGGATTCGAACCAACCACCTTTGGTCCTGGATCGGTTGCTTGCAAGGCAAACACCGCTGTGCTATCTCTCCGGGCCCAGTTTTTAATGATTGAAACAAAACAGATTTAAAACCACAGCATCTGGAAGAACCACTTGTTCTTGCCAGTCTTGTATTTCTTCTCTCCTCAAACTTAACCTTGGCCTCTCTGTGGCCCTAACGCTTAAGAACAGGGTCTCTGAAGACATCCTTATTGATGATGGTGTTGTCCAAAGGAATGTCCGCAGAGTTCCTTGTGGGCATAAAGTGATTATATTTATATACTTTCACAAAAGAATCTTTGACCTTTGGTGATTTTCTTCTTTCCCATGGTGGCTATCACTTTGTGTGGATAACGTTTCATCCCAGCCACTAGGCCCGCAGTGATGGCTAACCTTTTTGAGCCCGAGTGCCCAAACTGCCGCACAATGCCCAGTCCTCCCAATGGTCAGTCCGGCCCTGTTGCCAGGTGAGCTGCAAAGCAGACACCGGCACACTCGCCTCCTGCCGAGCCGCATATCTTAATTGCAGACCTCTTCCCACATGCCACCCCTGGCACGCATGCCATAGGTTCACCATCAAGGCACTAGAGATGGCTATAGGAGCGATCTGAGGTGCCATCATCAATGTTCCTTACAGTGTTGCTTTGAGTCCCAAGTAGCATCCAGCTAGGATTAGAACCACCTTCCCAGGTTTCATGAATTTGCCCATTTCAACGGTAACCCTTCCGCCCTGCAGCAGAAAGCTGTTTTCTCTTTTTTAAGTTGAGGAATAATTTAACGTTTATAAAATTTCACACAATCACAATGATTACATGGATTAATTATTTTATAAGGAAATAATAAAACCATCTGATAAATATTTCAGACAAACCACAAACTGATAACAAACCTACATTTATTCGGGGAAGATCTTTCAACACATATGATCCATCACAGATGTCTGCAGAAAGGCAGCTTGAATTGAGACTGAGAGATTTTCTTTTAGATATTGAAGACAGAATCTATCAAGGGACATTAGGAGCAATCAAGGTTTGTATCTGTTTTCATTTTAGAGCACATTATCAGAATTTTGGTTATATTTGTCTGTTTAATAAAAGCAAAATTTGTGTGCTTTAAATAACAAGTATTAATATATTTTAATAAGCTGTAAGTGTATTATCCTATATTACATTTATATACAAATAAAAGTTTTCTTAACTATGTTATTTGATTGCACCAAATTTAATTAACAACTTTTCTAATATCAATTTTTAGTATTTTAATGGTAACTTTTGTTTGTTTGGGTTTCATATCCTGCAGTGCTCAAGTGTGTTCCTAACTCTGCACTCAGGAATTATTCCTGGTTAGCTCAAAGTAATATTTGGGTTGCTGGGAATCAAACCTTCATTGGCTGTATGCAAGGCAAGCACCCTACTCAATATACTGTTCCTTCAACCCTTGAAAACCTTTAATGATATTTTTATCCACAATGTTCTAGTGCTTAAGTATATTTTTTTCCTTATTAGCTCCTGCCTTCTCTACCTGTTGGTTTCTTTTTTATTATTAATTTTTTTTTGTTTTTGTTTTTGAGGCCACACCCATTTGATGCTCAGGGGTTACTCCTGGCTAAGCGCTCAGAAATTGCCCCTGGCTTGGGGCGACCAGATGGGACGCCTGGGGATTGAACCGCGATCCTTCCTTGGCTAGCGCTTGCAAGGCAGACACCTTACCTCTAGCGCCACCTCACCGGCCCCCCCCCTTTTTTTTTTTTATTGGTTTCTTTTTTACCTTTTGGGGAGGCACACCTAGCGGTTACTCCTGACTCTGCGTGCAGAAATCACTCTTGGCAGGTTCAGGTGACCATATGGGATGTTGAAGATTGAACGCAGGTCCATTCTGGGTAGCCGCATGTAAGGCAAACACCCTACCACTGTGCTATTGTTCCAGCCCCTCTTTGCTACTTTTTAAAGCATATAATTCTTACTTAACATGTTCTAGTCATACCCTCTGTCATATGTCACTCTTTTTCTACTCTCAGGTAACCAATCTTAGAATTGTTTGCAATTTCCTAAATAGAGAATAAGATCTTAAAGATTTTATCTATGAAAAAAATTTCATTTTGGCCAGTTATTTTCAAATTTGCTTTTATTCACAATCTATTCTATAATATTCAAGAATTTTCTCTACATATATTGAACTTCATCCTTCTTAGCAATGTATACCAGTTTTCAGGTATAGTACATTTGATTTTTGTTGCAGGTTATAGATCGACACATCTGGAGATCAGCATTAGAAAGTGGACGGTATGAACTAATAAGTGAAGAAAACAAGGAAAATGGAATAGATAAAACTGTGAATGAAAATGTTGAAGAGATGGAAATTGATGATCAAGCAAAGGTCATAGTAAAAGACAGGTACTAAAAGGCTATTTCTAAAGTAATCATCACTTTTCTTGATATTTTTTGTTTTTTAAAGTAAATGCTTCATTTTCTTCAAAATTCCTTTCTGATATTATTACAGGAATTTTAATATTTGTTTTTGTTTGTTTTGGACCACAGCTGGTGGTGCTCAAGGCTTCCTTCTGGATTTGTGTTCAGTCTCTTCCCGTTGTAATATCCAGCTCCAAAGATTTTAAAATAGTAACTTCTTGAATTATTTTTCTAAATTTAGGTTCTCTGATGCTGGAGAGATGGTATAGCAAGTAGGGCATTTGCACCCCATGTGACCTCCTATGCCCCGCCAGCTGTAGCCAAAATATAACAGAACCAAAAAATTTAAGTTTAGGGGCCAGAGCAATAACACAGCAGTAAGGCATTTGCCTTGCACATGGCAAATACAGGACGGACCCTGGTTTGAATCCCAGCATCCCATATGGTTCCCTGAGCCTGCTAGGAGTGACTTCTGGGTGCAGAGCCAGGAGTAACCCCCCAGTGCCACTGAGTGTGACACCCCCCCCAAATTAAGTTTAAGTTCTCTGCTATTCTACTTTGTACCAATTCAGCCAAAAGAAAACTTGTTAAGATAATAGTTTCCTAAGTTGGGAGTCAGAAGGATAGTACATAATGTATTACCATTTATCTACACACAGTTGACCCAGATTTTTTTTTTTTTTTTTTTTTTTTTGGTTTTTGGGCCACACCCGGTGGTGCTCAGGGGTTACTCCTGTCTGCTCAGAAATAGCTCCTGGCAGGCACGGGGGACCATATGGGACACCGGGATTCGAACCAACCACCTTTGGTCCTGGATTGGCTGCTTGCAAGGCAAACGCCGCTGTGCTATCTCTCCGGGCCTCAGCTGACCCAGATTTGATACCTGACATCCCATATGGTCCCCCAAGCAGGATGGCCAGTAGTAAAGTAATCCCTGAGTACCATCAGATATGGCCCAAACCTCCTCTAAAAAAATTTCCAAGTTTAAAAAAAAGAATCTGAATTTAATGTCTTCATAATTTCAGAAAGTAGTGCTATACTTATTGATCAGTTTTCTGTAGGCAAACTTAATTGTGAAAGACTTAAATGTTATTGGAACTATTAGTTTATTTGAGTAAACAAACTTTTCAGAATTAATCAGCAATTATAAAATAAGGAAGCAATATTAGTAGAAGTATCTGCTACAAACATACATTGGGAGGGCTGTTTTTCTTGTAAGAACATGAAAAGAGACCATGGAGATTGTACAGGGATTAGGAATTAGGGCCAGAAGTATCCCTGGAAGTACCCTTCCCATAGTACCCCCAAGGTGGCTTTAGGTAAGCAGAACTGAACAGCATCACATCCTCAAGCTCTAGCACTGAACAGCCTGTTCATTTGGCTAACTGTCAGTATTACTGAGAGTAACCCCCAGACCCACTGATCACTGCTTGAGAGACCCAAAAGCAAAAAAAATAAAGAAACAAACGAACACATACAAGACAGAGGCCTGGAGATGGCTCACTGAGAGCCTTACAGGTGAGTTCAATTTCTGGCACCACCTCACAAGCCAAGTGATTCTCAGCACAACAAAAAATGAAATCTCTAGTGTACTGTAAATCTGGATGAATATTGCAACCAATGTGTGAACAGATACCATCTTCTGGTGCATTACAGCAGCAGCAGTGGCAGCCACAAAGTAAGGGAACAGAGAGAAAATAGCTGTTCAAAAAGTTAAAAATGTGTTGGGGCCAGAACAGTGAAGCTAGCCGTAAGGTATCTGCCTTGCAAGCGCTAACCTAGGACGGACCAAGGTTCGATTCCCCGGTGTCCCGTATGGTCCCCCAAGCCAGGAATGATTCCTGAGCTCATAGCCAGGAGTAACCCCTGAGCGTCACTGGGTGTGGCCCCCCCCAAAAAAAAAAGAAGTTATTGCCAGAGCAATAGCATAGCAGGTAGGCTAAATCTAAAATCTTTTCTCTGATAATTGTCTCATTCACATTCCCTCCTCCAAATACTTGCCCTTCTGACCCTGTTTAAATGATTTGGCATTAGTTTAATTCTTGATTGATTTTGCTTTCTTCCTGCTAGTTTATAGAGCACGAGTTAAACAAGTGAGCACTAAATGAATTAAGTGAACTCAAATTACCTCTGATAGTTTTTTAACTCATAACTCTTTACTGTTTTAATTGTAGACTTTTGGGCATAAAAACAGAAACTCCAAGTACTGTCTCAACTAACGCAAGTACTCCACAATCAGTGAGCAATGTGGTTCATTATTTGGCAACAGCTCTTTTTCAAATAGAGCAGGGCATTGAGCGGCGGTTTCTCAAAGCTCCACTCGGTAGGTATCTTTTTATTTAAGAGATCTAATTATATTGTAAATGTGAAATTTTCCTTGACTAGCACTTGCAAGGCAGACACCTTACCTCTAGCGCCACCTCTCCGCCACTTCGCCGGCCCCTATTCCTTTTAGTTAGTTATTTATTCATTTTTCTTCTATTTCTTTTCATAATGACATATCTTTCGATTTATAATTCTTTGTTGAATTTTAATAGATTCTCAATAAATATTTTCAAAAATAATTTTATAGTTAATCACTGAAATTGCAAAGTTATTCATGATTGGATATTATGCATACAATGTTTCAATACTAATCACTTCACCGGTATGAACTTCCCTCCATCAATGCTGCCACAGGGGTAACTGTTTGCCTTCCACCTACCAGTCTACCTCTATGAGAAGTACTTTTTTTTTTTTTTTTTTTTTTGGTTTTTGGGTCACGCCCAAGTGACACTCAGGAGTTACTCCTGGCTCTGCACTCAGAAATCGCTCCTGGCAGGCTCCAGGGGCCATATCAGATGCCGGGAATTGAATCACCATCTGTCCTGGATCAGTCGCATGCAAGGCAGATGCTCTATCACTGTGCTATCTCTCCGGCCCCTGAGAAGTACTTTTTCATAAGTTTTTGCACTGTGGTTTTCAATATTGTTAGTGATAGGGTTTCATGCATGACATTTTTATCACCTGGTTTATTTCTTTGTTTGTTTATTTCTTTGTTGTTTGCATATAGGAATGTTTGATTTGGACAAAAAGATATTAAATATCAGGAAAGAGTTGTGACCTTTTTTTTAATAAAACCATACAAACTGGGGCCAGAGCTGTGGTGCAAGCGATAAAGCGTCTGCCTTGCCTGTGCTTGCCTAGGATGGACTGTGGTTCAATCCCCCGGCGTCCCATATGGTCCCCCATAGGATCGATTTGAGTGCATAGCCAGGAGTAACTAACCCCTGAGTGTCACCGAGTGTGGCCCAAACCCCCCCTCCCAAAAAAAACATACAAACTTTTATATTTTTTTCTACGGTTTTTTTTTTTTTTACTTTTTCAAATTTCATAGTTTGACATTTTACTTCCACTCTTCCCCCATTGACTTCTGCAATCCTATTTCTTGCCATTATCAACAAGATTGCCCTCTGTTTTATCCAGAAAGATTTCCTGATGATCTTTGAACTACACTTGATCTTAGCCAAAAGGCCAAGAAACGATGATGATCTTTGAACTAACAGAGTTTGAGGATTGAGAGAGGCCTCTGGGGCCCTCCTCCCAACAATTCTCAGTCAACCAGGCAAATAATTGCAGTCTGTATGTGAAGGTCTGGAAGTGTAGTGCTAGCCAGGCATGTGGTACCAGGGTAGCTCAGGGGCCTCCAGGGCTGCATCTACAATGCTTTTGATTGAACCATGGTTAGCCACATGCCAGGTATACATGTCATAACCTTTGTATTATCTCTCTGTACTAGCGATTCTAATTGCCTTTTAGAAGTCACAATTAGGCAAGAATTTTTTGTGAAAACTTGTGTCAAAAAGATAAAATACCCCTGAAGTTTCCTGGCACAGGACTGGCTCTAGGCTCCAGGCAAACTAGTTTGTCCAATTCAAGTCATAGTCTGTAGTGGCAATACACCTCCATTCCTCACATAGTCTCTGTTGTTGGTATCATTCTTCTGTATTAAAGATCCTGGAGTCTGCATATCCCATATTGCAGTCAGGATGGTGCAGAGCATCCTCTCGTTTCACCTCACACTTAAGGGGCAATAGAGAGAACCATGTCCTGTAGAGCAGGTCATCGTTGTTGTCATGTCTTCTCGCAGGTCATTGTTGTTGTCACGTCTTCTCAGTGTAAACGGAAGTGTCTTATTAGGAGGTCGATGTCACACCCTTGGTAGTGTCTTTCCTGGTAGAGGACTGCTTCCAACTGTTGCTATAAAAGACCTTGGATGTTTCGTAGATAGCTTGCCTGGTTCCAGCGTGAATGGAGAATGCCCATTCAACTGAGGCCTATGCCAGGTCATTATATCAATATTCAGGGTGTAAGGTACATTGTAATGAGATTTATTAGATAATAACTAATCTGTATGTATAGTGTTTTCCCATTTTAATGTGTCTATGCAAACAAGGATCAATGCCACGAAGCGTTATTGGTGCATCTGGACGCAATAGGAACAAGACCAGCAATTTCCATGACATAGTTCAATCATAGGCATCAAACTGAGGGATAGTTCCACCACAATCTTGAATTGGACAAACTAGTTTGCCTGGAGCCTAGAGCCAGTCCTGTGCCAGGAAACTTCAGGGGTAGGGTCTCCATGTATTTAGACCATAATTTGTCTTTCCATGTCCCTTATGTTTTGGTGGGCCTATGCAAACAAATGCCACTTTAATATCGTTTTTTACTATGTTCTCTTGACTCCAATCCTTAAGAAAAACAACCCATTAAAACTTTTGAGGTTAACTTAAACTAGTAAGCATGTGCATGGAACTAGATAAATGTACTTTGCCCTCAATGTTTAAAGAGTTACATAAGTCTAATATCTTTAGATTATATGGTGTGCTGCTAAGAAACAATATGTACTACAACTGGGGATTTGAGGGACAAAGTAATTGTATTGTACATGGGTTCAGTTTTGTTTTTCTTAATGTTCTTTGACTGAAAGTTCAAGGCTGGGATATCATCGATGGAACTACTGAGAATCCTGTTTATGGGTGATTGGGCTTCCACTGTAACTTTACCCTGTCCTCTTTCTTTGCATCTTTGTTGTCATAATTAAAATAATAAAAAAAATAATTAATAAAAAAAAAAAAAAAAAAAAAGATAAAATAAGGGGCCAGAGAGATAAAATGGAGGTAAGGTGTTTGCCTTGCATGCAGAAGGACGGTGGTTCAAATCCCAGTATCACATATGGTCCCCCGTGCCTGCCAGGAGTGATTTCTGAGCGTAGAGCCAAGGGTAGCCCCTGAGTGCTGCCGGGTATGACCCAAAAATCAAAAGAAAAAAAAAGGATAAAATGAATAGAAAGTAAAATATATAAAAGGAGAAATAATTTTTTTTGTTTTGGTTTTGGTTTTGGTTTTTGGGTCACACCTGGCAGCGCTCAGGGGTTACTCCTGGCTCTACACTCAGAAATCGCTCCTGGCAGGCTCAGGGGACCATATGGGATGCTGGGACTCGAACCACCGACCTTCTACATGTAAGACAAATGCCTTACCTCTGTGCTATCTCTCTGGTCCCGGAAATAAATTATTTAAGTGCGGGGTCAGAGAGATAGCACAGCGGTGTTTGCCCTGCAAGCAGCCAATGCAGGACCTAAGGTGCTTGGTTCAAATCCCGGCGTCCCATATGGTCCCCATGCTTGCCAGGAGCTATTTCTGAGCAGATAGCCAGGAGTAACCCCTAAGCACAGCTGGGTGTGGCCCAAAACAAAAAAAAAAATTATTTAAGTGCTCTATTTTTGCTTCCTGTTAGCTTTGTCTGATGAGACATTGACCTATCCATGTTTTACTCTCATACATTGAGTTATTAAATAATTTTAAAGTTTAAAGTTTAGATCTGTTTTCAATGTACTTTGTTACTCATTTTCTTTTTTTTTGTTTTGTTTTGTTTTGTTTTTGGGTCATACCCGGCAGTACTCAGGAGTTACACTTGGCTCTGCGCTCAGAAATCACCCCTGGCAGACATGGGGGACCATATGGGATGCCGGAATTTGAACTATAATCTGTCCGCTGTGATATCACTCCAGCCCTCCTTTTTTTTTGTTTTGTTTTACTCATATTTTCAAAGGATATTTTTTTATTTAAGAGGAGCTGAGTGTTATTACAGTGGGTGTAGCACCTTATACACAACCAACTCAAATTTGATCCCTAGTATTACATATATATATGGTCCCCTTAGCCCCAGCAAGAGAGCCTGCTGTATGCCCCCAAAAGTAAAAGCAAAAATTTATTTATTTATTTATTTTTTTTTTTGGTTTTTTGGGTCACACCCAGCAGCACTCAGGTTACTCCTGTCTCTACGCTTAGAACTTGCTCCTGGCAGGCTCAGGGGACCACCATATGGGATGCTGGGATTCGAACCACCATCCTTCTGCATGCAAGGCAAACGGCCTTAATCTCCATGCTATCTCTAGGCCCCTTTACATATATTTATAACATTTCTTAAACAATGTAGTTGTTTTCTGTTTTATGGCTAATTAAAATATTTGTCAGATTCTAGTGGTTTGCAATTAGTATTTTCACATGCAGAATATGTGCACCAGTCATAGACCTCTTTCCCCTGCCATATTCTTCTCTTTTGATGCTTAAAATCCCCAAGTGTTTGATTGATGAATTTAAATAGTCTTACATAAAAATGTGAGACATCGAATATTTAACAAATTTATCCTCCTCTTTTTGTTAAGTGTTATAAAAAAACTGTAAAGTCTAACTTAAATTACCAGGATAGAGGTGTGGAGAGGAAGAGGCTGACTGAATGGCAAAAACAACAGTGGTGGAGAACCTTGAAAATTCTGGGGGTAGTAACTTAGTAACTTAGAACACCATAGCATGAACATAAACACTATTATAACTGTTATCTCAGTTGCAATTTAAAAAAAAGTAAAAAGAAAGTAGTGTTAGAAAAATGTCTAGGGTTTGCCTTAGATCTCAAACTCACTTTACCTGGGGGCCACAGGAGGCAAAGTCGGGGTGATCCTTGAGTGCAAAGTCAGTAGTAAGCCTTGAACATTGAGGGGTGTGACCCAAACAACTAAAACAAAACAAAACAAAAAAAGATTCCTCTAGGGCAGGGCCACAAAATGTTGTACGGAGGGCCGCAAACGGCCTGCAGGCCGCGAGTTTGAGACCCCTGCCTTAGAAACTTGTATCACTTTTTCTTTCTATTTAAGATGCCAGTGACAACAGCCGTTCCTACAAAACTGTTTTGGACCGATGGAGAGAGTCTCTTCTTTCTTCTGCTAGTCTATCCCAAGTCTTTCTTCATCTGTCCACCTTGGATCGTAGTGTGATATGGTCTAAATCTATATTGAATGCTCGTTGCAAGATGTGCCGAAAGAAAGGTGATGCTGAAAACATGGTGCTTTGTGATGGCTGTGATCGGGGTCATCATACCTACTGTGTTCGCCCAAAACTGAAGGTATCTTCTACTCAGATTAAGATTGATTGAGATTTTTAATAACAGATTATTATTTTTGAGTAATGAATTATTATTGATCATTCATTGTAACTTGTTAGACTGTGCCTGAAGGAGATTGGTTTTGTCCCGAGTGTCGGCCTAAACAACGTTCTAGAAGACTCTCATCTAGACAGAGACCATCTTTGGAAAGTGATGAAGAAGTGGAAGACAATTTGGAAGGTGAGGATGATGAAGGTGATGATGGTGAGGAAGAGAGTCAAAGTGAGGAAGAAGAGTATGAGATTGACCAAGATGAAGATGACTCTCAGGAAGAGGAAGAAGTCAGGTAAGTTCCAACATGCAATAAAATGAGTCATTTCCCTTTATCTGAACAGTCTTTTGAGCCATTCCATCTTGAATGGAATGATTAGCCGGGTGGTCAGTGTAATTTCTTTTCTTAACTAGTAGGTAATAGACTACCTGAAATTACCCTTGCTCTTTTTGTGTATTTGAAAATACTCCCTAAGGAATATAGTACATGTAGGAGCTTAGCCAATTGACAGAATCAAGTATGAATTCATAGGAATGCTATGCCCAAAGAGTATCTTGTAGAAAGAGAAAAAGAGAATGAGGAGAAGAGGGAGAGGAAAAGACAAAGGAGAAGTTAGAAAGAGAGAGACAGAGAATGTCAAGAAGCACATTGTTATTGTTTTTGTAGGGGCACTTTTGGCTGTAGTTATGGTTTTTCTACAGTTCTTCAAGGCCAGCCAGGCCTCCTCTGTAGGAGCTCAGAGGGCAATGAAGTGCAATGACTCAAACTCAAGCCTCACAGATATCTTCCTAGACCCCAGCACAGTTATTGTGGAGGCTGTGCTCCTGCCTGTGTTTGGGATGTCTTCAATGATGTTTGGATTGAATTTGGGGCTCTAGAATGCAAAGCTTGAACTTCAGCCCTTTGAACCATCTGCCTATTCAGTGCATTGTGTTTTGATATTTCTACCACATCAACATTATCATAACCGAATATTCTACAACCTAACAAGCTAGATCTTTTTTTTTTTTTTTTTTATTTAAAACAGTTAATTTACTGATTCATTGATATTTGGGCCACACCTAGTGGCGCTCAAGGGCCACTCCTCGCTCTGTGCCTGGCAGGCACAGGGACCATATGGGATGCCGGGATTCGAACCAATGTTGGTCTTGGGTCGGCTGCTTGCAAGGCAAATGCTGTACCACTGTGCTAGCTCTCCGGCCCTGTTTTTGTTTTGGGTTTTTGTGGGGGTTTTTTTGTTTTTGTTTTTTTGTTTTTGGGTCACACCCAGCAGTGCTCCATGCTCAGAAATTGCTCCTGGCAGGCACGGGGGACCATATGGGACACCAGGATTCGAACCGATGACCTTCTGCATGAAAGGCAAATGCCTTACCTCCATGCTATCTCTTCGGCCCCTTTCTTACTTCTTAAAGGCAATTAAAGACTGAATTTAATAAGAATCAGAAGAAACAGATGAGCCAGAGCGGTGGCACAAGCCATAGGGTGTTTGCCTTGCACACACTAACCTAGAACAGACTGTGGTTCGATCTCCTGGTGTCCCATATGGTCCCCCAAACCAGGAGTGATTTCTGAGCGCGTAGCCAGAAGTAATCCCTGAATGTCACCAGGTGTAGCCCAAAAACAAAAAACAACAAGAGAATGTCTTAGGGGCCGGAGCGATAGCACAGTGGGAAGGGTGTTTGCCATGCATGCACTAACCTAGTACGGACCGCGGTTCCATTCCCGTCCCCCAAGCCAGGAAGCCAGGAACGATTTCTGAATGCATAACCAGGAGTAACTCCTGAGCGTAATCAGGTGTGGCCCAAAAACAAAAAAAAGAAAAGAAGAAGAAACAGATGTTTGTTGGTATTCAAAATGCATAGGTCAAGCCCATGATATGAAGCTTACCACAAAAAGTGGTGAATGCAGTTAGAGAAATAACTATACACCAACAATTATCATGACAATGATAGAGAGAGAAATAGAATGCCAGTCTTGAAAACAGGCAGGGTATGGGAGAGGAGGGGAAGCGGAAGGAGACATTGGTGGCAGGAAAGTTACACTGGTAAAGGGAGATCTACATTTTATGATTGAAAATCAACTACAAATATGTTTGTAATCATGGTGCTTAAATTAAAATGTTTTAAAAATGTCCAGGTTTAAGCCAACTTTAGTAGCCAGAACTGTAGGTTACCTCAGTATCAATAGTAATATATTGATCTTGAGACTCAATATAAAAATTGAGTCTCCTATAGCCTATAAAGACAAAAGAATTGTATTTTCTGATTAATTTATCACACTTTGGCATTTCAGCATGATTCACTTGTATATGATTATTCTGAGGATTTTATTAGTATACCATAATTTTGGATTTGATTTTTAATGTCCTTAGAATTTTTTGCCCCCCCCAAAAAAAAAACATGAAAATACACTTTAGTATTTTGGGTTTTTTTTTTTTTGTTTTTTGTTTTTTGTTTTGTTTTTGGGTTATACCCTGCAGCATTCAGGGGCCACTCCTGGCTCTGTGCTCAGAAATCGCCCCTGGCAGGCACGGGGGACCATATGGGATGCTGGGATTTGAACTTTCTGCATGAGAGGCAAACACTAGAGCTCCATGCTATCTCTCTGGCCCCTACACTTTAGATTTTTATGGAAATATGTTAACTTTAAAGAATTAGGGGCCGGGAAGGTGGCGCTAGAGGTAAGGTGTCAGCCTTACAAGCGCTAGCCAAGGAACGGACCGTGGTTTGATCCCCCGGCATCCCATATGGTCCCCCCAAGCCAGGGGCGATTTCTGAGCATATAGCCAGGAGTAACCCCTGAGCGTCAAACGGGTGTGGCCCAAAAACAAAAAAAAAAAAAAAAAAAAGAATTAATTATAGAGCCAGAGCTATAGGACTATAGGTATGCTTGCCTTGCAAGCAGTATAGCATTTGCCTTGCAAGCAGTTGACTCTGGTTCAATCCCCAGCATCCCATATGGTCCTCTAAGCCTACCAGGGATAATTTCTGATAGCAGAGCCAGAAATATCTCCTGAGTGCTGCCAAGTGTGGCCAAAAAAAAAAAAAAAAAAAAATTAGGGGCCGGAGAAATAGCATGGAGGTAAGGCGTTTGTCTTTCATGCAGAAGGATGGTGGTTCGAATCTCAGCATCCCATATGGTCCCCCGAGCCTGCCAGGATCGATTTCTGAGCATAGAGCCAGGAGTAACACCTAAGCACTGGCAGGTGTGACCCAAAAATCAAAAAAAAAAAAAAAAAATTACTTATAGGGGCTGGCATATAGCACAGCACTTTGGGTATTTGCCTTTCGTGCTGCTGACTCAGGTTTGATCCCTGGCATCTCCCATAGTCCCCTGGTTTGGGCCCCAAAACAAAAAGCAAACCAAAAAAATGAATTAATTATAGAATAAATCCCAGTAATACAGAAAAGTACTTCATGTAGGATTTATTGACTGAATAAAACAAGAATAGAAGTAACCATCTGTTCTCTGCTCTGTGCAATAATTGTTTTTCCCACTAATATTTACAGCCCACCCAAACGAGGAAGACCACAAGTTAGATTGTCAATTAAAACAAGAGGGAAACTTAGCTCTTCTTTCTCAAGTCGTGGCCAACGACAAGACTCTGGAAGATACTCTTCAAGAAGTCAGCAAAGTACACCAAAATCTACTGCTTCTAAAACTCCTAGTAGAAGCCTAAGAAAGATAAAATCTGCTCCTCCTACAGAAACTAAATCTTTAAGAATTGCCAGTCGTTCTACTCGCCAGAGTCACATCCCACTGCAAGCAGATGTATTTGTAGAACTACTTAGTCCTCATAGAAAGCGCAGAGGCAAGAAATGTGCTCAAAGCACACCAGAAAACAGTCCCAGCCTCCCTAACTTTAGAATCATTGGAACAACATCGAGTGAGCAGTCACAATCTCTTAATGTTGCTTCAAAGCTTACTCTCCAAGATAGTGATTCCAAGAGAAAATGCAGGAAAAGACAAACTACAGGTATGAACTCCAACTTGAAATTATCCTTATAAAAAATATTGAGGGGCCGGAGAGATAGCATGGAGGTAGGGCATTTGCCTTGCATGCAGAATAACAATGCTTTGAATCCCGGCATTCCACATGGTCCCCTGGGCCTGCCAGGAGCGATTTCTGAACGTAGAGCCAGAAGTAACCCTCGAGTGCTGCAGGGTGTGACCCAAAAACCAAAAATATAAATATTGAGAGGCTGGAGCTATATATATATATATATATATATATATATATATATATAGTAGAGTGGGTAGGACACTTGCCTTGCACGCACCTGCCAGGGATGATCCCTGAATCCGGTACTTTTACTCTGACTCCAAGTGTCAGTTTATTTTATTTGTGTGTTATGCCCTATTTAGCTTATGGTGATCAAATATTTTTCTTTATCATAACTTTAAATGTTCTCATTTTTCAGAATCACCTCCTGTAATAAATAGAAGGAGTTCAGGCCGACAAGGAGGAGTTCATGAACTGTCTGCTTTTGAACAGCTTATTGTGGAGTTAGTACGGCATGATGACAGTTGGCCTTTTTTGAAACTTGTTTCTAAAATTCAGGTATTATTAGATTCATGAAACTTATTTGTGTATATATCTAACGTATTGATCTATAAGGCATCTTTGAGGTAATTGTAATAGTAGTTAGACTTTGTTTATTATAACACCATGACTTGGTAAATCATGTTGTTTCTGGTATTAAATGTTCAAGCACCAATTCCACCACCAATATGATCTTTCTTTCACCGGCATCTCTAATTTCCCACACACCGCCCAAGCCTACCCCCCTTGCAAGCGTAAACAAATTTACTTCACATTTTTGTTACGACATAAAGGCAAATTGAATTATCAACACAGATCAATGAGGAGCTACTTTGAAATAGTTGTTATATTTCTCCATTGTGTTACTGAAGTCAGTGTCTAAAGATTTACCAGGCTGTGGTTGGTGCCAGTTGAGCCTTCTGTGTTACTATTTAGGCTCACTGAGCTTGGTAAATTTTTATTTTCTCATCAAATGTCCTATGATACTTCTGGGCTGACACTACTTTAAAAGTTTGAGATGTTGGCACCGGAGATATAGCATGGAGGTAAGGCATTTGCCTCGCATGCAGGTCAGTGGTTCGAATCCCGGCATCCCATATGGTCCCCGAGCCTGCCAGGAATGATTTCTGAGCACAGAGCCACGAGTAACCCCTGAGCGCTGCCGGGTGTGACCCAAAAAAAAAAAGTTTGAGATGTCAGACAGCCACATGTCCATTATCTGTAACCTGAAACAAATGTGGTGGCTTGGCAATTTGATTAGGTAAAGTTGTGGAACTGGGCCATTTCTACATGTAGAAGGTAAGCTGTGTGTGGTTTCATGCAGAAAGGGGAAACTTGCTCTTCCAATTCTGAAAATGCCACAAAGGCAACTGCCTCAGTCAGTCTGTCTGGAAAGATTCAGCTGCCATCCATCCACCATCTCTCCATCCAATCTACCTATCTATTTGTCTATCTCTATCATCTATCTTTTCTTTCTCATTATCTTTTCAATTGGAAAAGTTATTTAAAAATTTGGAAGTATAGCTCCCTCAATCTCTTTTAATCTCATCACTAAATCTTCTGATGAGTATATTGAAATAATCTCAGTGTTCTTATTCTTTGTAGCATCTAATATGATTAATGTTATAAATTCAACATATCGTTCTATTTTTTTTTTTAATTTTTGGGGCAAACACAGAGGTGCTCAGGATTACTCCTGGCAGGCTTGGGTACTATATGGAATGCCAGAGATTGAACCTGGGTCAGCCATGTGCAAGGCAAATGTCCTACCTGCTGTGCTGTAATTCCAGCCCCAGCCATTCATTTTTTTATTTTCACAATTGTTTTTTGTTTGTTTGTTTGTTTGTTTGTTTTTGGGGGGCCACACCCGGTGTTGCTCAGGGTTACTCCTGGCTGTCTGCTCAGAAACAGCTCCTGGCAGGCACGGGGAACCATATGGGACACCGGGATTCGAACCAACCACCTTAGGTCCTGGATTCGAACCAACCACCTTAGGTCCTGGATCGGCTGCTTGCAAGGCAAACACCGCTGTGCTATCTCTCTGGGCCCTATTTTCACAATTGTTAACAATCAGTTGTTAACTTTTGAGCTGCATCTGTGATCAGGAGTAATTCCTGCTGGTATTTAGGAGAATGTTTGTAGTGCCAAAATCAAACCAGTCACCACATTGCAAGTAAAGCACCTTAACATCCCTTCCCTATACTATCTCTCAGACTACAAATTGTTAACTTTTTTTGGTGGAATGGGGATGAGGGAGTGTCTGTCTGGTCCACACAAAGCAGTGCTCCAGGTTTACTTTTTTTGGGGGGGGGGGGGAGGGGTCACACTCAGCAGTGCTCAGGGGTTACTCCTGGCTCTACGCTCAGAAATCGCTCCTGGCAGGCTCAGGGGACCATATGGGATGCCGGGATTCAAACCACTGACCTTCTGCATGAGAGGCAAACGCCTTACCTCCATGCTAACTCTCCGGCCCCTCCAGGTTTACTCTTAGCTCTGCATTCAGGAATCGCTCACTGTTAGCCGGGGAGACAATATGTGCTACCTGGTATTGAACCTGAGTTGGCCACATGCAAGGCCAACTCTACCTGCTTACCCACTGTACTATCACTCTGATCCAAAATTGCTAACATTTTTAGTACGATCAAGTAGACTTATAACTTTACAGTGATATATATCTTATGTTCATTTTAGTAATATTAAAAGTTAATTATTTCTAAAAATAAGATCTTCATGTATTTGACTACTTGTTATTGATAAATTTTCTAATAGAGAAATATACTAATTATCTTACAGGTCCCAGACTATTATGATATTATCAAAAAGCCCATCGCCTTAAATATAATTCGTGAAAAAGTGAACAAATGTGAATATAAGTTAGCATGTGAGTAATTATATTTTGTTTTTATTTTCTGATAAAGACATTTTTTTAGTCCTTTTTGTAATGTTTTGGTTTTGTTCGTAGTTGGTGTTGTTTAGTTTGGGGATCATAAGCAATGCAAGGTTGCTCTACACTCAGGATTTTCTCCTGGCAGTATTCACACGGAGCCAGGGATGGAACCTTAGTTAGCTAAGTGCAAGGCAAATTTCCTACCTGCTACACTATTGCTCAGGTCCAACTTTCATTTATTTAAAGAAAATGTATCTCATAGTTGACATAGTTGATCATAATACATTTATTTGCAGATAAGTGAAAGTGGGAAAAGGAAGAGAAGAAAGAAATTTTTTAAAATAGAAAAACTGGGGCCAGAGAGGTAGCATGGAGGTAAAGTGTTTGCCTTGCATGCAGAAGGTCGGTGGTTCAAATCCCAACATCCCATATGGTCCCCTGAGCCTGCCAGGAGTAACCCCTGAGCACTGCCAGGTGCTATTACAGATACTGTGACTTTTAGGGGCATGTACTCAGCTGCCAGGCCTCCTGGAAGAAGGGAGATATGGGAGGAGGGTGCCCCCACTTGCTCCAAAAAGCCCTGGAGATATCAGCCTCCAAACTGGGATACCTGAAGTTTGGTCAGATTGGTGTCCCTGAAGGGAATTATAGAGGATCAGTGATGAGGCAGGGCCATCAGAAAAATGCTGATAGAGTCAGTAAATGTGGGGGCTTGGTCTGCCCTCTCCTCCTCACATTGACCCAACATTGTTTTAATGATGAATCTTGTTTTGGGGGTTTGTTTGGTTTGGTTTTTGGGCCACACCCAATAGTGCTTACAAGTTACTCCTGGCTCTGCACTCAGAAATTACTACTGGTGGACTCAAGGAACCATGTGGGATGCCAGGGATCAAACCTGAGTCAGCCACATGCAAGGCAAACGCGTTACTTGTTATGCTATCACTTCAGCACTTTATTTTTTTTTATTTTTTTTTTTTGGTTTTTGGGCCACACCCAGTAACGCTCAGGGGTTACTCCTGGCTATGTGCTCAGAAGTTGCTCCTGGCTTGGGGGACCATATGGGACACCGGAGGATCGAACCGCGGTCCGTCCAAGGCTAGCGCAGGCAAGGCAGGCACCTTACCTTTAGCGCCACCGCCCGGCCCCCACTTCAGCACTTTAATGATGAGTCTCAATGAAATTTTGTAGGTGGCATCCCAGTGATTCCCTGAAGTGCTTATGTATATGGGATAAAGATCAGTGGAGATATAGTGAATTAGTATATTTTACAGAGTCCATTTTAATAGTACTTCTTTATAATTATATCATACTTAATTACATAATAATATTGTTTGGGGGGACTTTTTGTTTGTTTTCTGGGCCACACTCGGCAGTACTCAGGTTACTTCTGGCTCTGCACTTAGGAATCACTCCTGGTGGGTTCAAGGGGGCCAGGTTCAACCCAGGTGGTCAAACCCAGGTTGGCCGCATTTAAAACAAATGCCCACCTGCTATGCTCCAACCCCAATAATATCATTTTAATGAGACAGTTTAGGGCTTGGAGAGATAGTCATAGGGTTACGACACTTGTTCTTCATGCAAGGAGACCTATGCTACATTCCTAGCATCACATGGTCCCCTGAGCACTGTTAGATGTGAAAAAAGAAACACAACATTTTAAGTATTCGTACTTAAATAATACAATGGGTAGGGCACTTGGCTTGGACACAGCCAACCCAGTCCGATACCCAGAATTTCATATGGTGCCTGAGCCCCTCCAGGAGTAATCCCTTAGTGCAGAGCCAATTAGTAAACCTTGAGTACTGCAGGTATGGCCCAAAAACAAACGAAAGATGCTCCCAACATTTCAGCTTTCATTCTGCCACTTTGTTTATCGATTTTTAGTTTCTAAGGAGAAAAAGTCGGTTTCTGTTTCTTTAAAGATATTTGCATATATGAATCAAACTACAACTTATGTATGTATATTCTGATTTCATTTGCTTTTTTTCTTTCTAGCTGAGTTTATTGATGATATCGAATTAATGTTTTCGAACTGCTTTGAGTACAATCCTCGTAACACAAGTGAAGCAAAAGCTGGAACTAGACTGCAAGCATTTTTTCACATTCAGGCTCAAAAGCTTGGACTCCGTGTCTCACCTGCAAATGTGGATCAAGTTAATGCACCTCCAGCTGCAAAAAAGTCACGAATCTGATTGTGTCCTTCTAAAGGATATTTGAGGAAAAAATATTGTTCATGAAATGGAACGTTAAATCATGCTCAAAGCAGATATATGTGTATAAAGCAATAACAACTGATTGACCACACTGAAGTGTGGCCTGCACTATATTCTCAATTTTAATATTAAGCACTCAGGAGAATGTAGGAAAGATTTCCTTTGCTACAGTTTTATTCAGTATCTAATAAATTTAATAGATGTTATTGGATACAGTACTGGTTTACAGATGGTTTTGTACATTTTGAGATCATTCATGTGCCCCAATATCTTAGAAAATATTTTTCACCATGACTATTTTTGTCATTGGTGATATTTTTTTTGAAAGTGTGATATTAATGAACTTATTCATTGAAATAAACCTCTATGATAGCACAATTTAGGGGGAAAGTGTATATGTCTAAAAATTGAGTACATTCTTTTAACACTACACATGAGTGAATTCAATTTTATATTCTTGAAGTGCTGTACCAGTGCTTGCTGGAGGTATTAAGTTTGAGTTTATTAACTAGCTATTTATTTAGCATTCAGAGTAATTTGTGAATTTGTTTTGTATTTATAAAATTTGTACCTGGAAAATGTTCTTTAATTTTTTAAGCATATTACTGTGTTTTATTTTATTTCTCTAACTTCCTTAATCAGTCAATAAAAGATAACACCCTCCCTTTCCCCTGGCATTTCTTTTGGTTTTTCAAACTGTAATATAAATTTCTAAGTACATTTTTTTAAGTGTACAAATAAAAAGATACTTTTTTTGCAAGTGTCTGAATTTTTATTATCTACATATCAACATTGTACTTCTACCTATAAAGGATATAGATAGTTGGAATTATTCTCATTCTTTTATTGTACCCGAGTCTAACTCTATATAGGAAGACAGAGTCTCAGTTTTGTAGGAATAGCTGGATTTTTTTTTTTTTTTTTTTTTGGTTTTTTGGGCCACACCCGTTTAACGCTCAGGGGTTACTCCTGGCTATGTGCTCAGAAATCGCCCCTGGCTTGGGGGGACCATATGGGACGCCGGGGGATCGAACCGCGGTCCTTCCTTGGCTAGCGCTTGCAAGGCAGACACCTTACCTCCAGCGCCACCTACCCGGCCCCTTTTTTTTTTTTTTTTGATTTGGGACCAAATGCTCAGAGCTCAAGTGCTCAGAGCTTGCTCCTTACAGGGATCACTCCTAGTGGGACTTTGGGAACCATGTTTTCCATATCCAAGACAAATACCCTCCCTTTTGCACTATCAGTGCGCGTGTGTGTGTGTGTGTTTTGTTTTGTTTTGGGGGCCATACCAAGTGGTACTCAGGGTTTACTCCTGGCTCTACACTTAGAAATTACTTGTAACAGGCTCAGAGGACCATATGGGGTGACAGATTGAAGCCATGTCAGCTGTATGCAAGGCAAATGCCCTATCCACTGTGCTATCCCTCCAGCCCCCGGTCCCAATAGATTTTTTTGGTTTATTGTTTTTTGGGTCACACCCAGCAGCTCTCAGGGGTTACTCCTGGCTCTATGCTCAGAAATCGCTCCTGGCAGGCTCAGGGGACAATATAGGATGCTGGGATTTGAACCACCGACCTTCTGATTGCAAGGCAAACGCCTTACCTCCATGCTATCTCTCCGGCCCCAGTTCCATAGATTTTTAAGGTAGCAGCAGCATTGTCCTCTCTAGGACATTTAAGGAAACAGGAAGAGAGAATTATCCTTTTGTTTTGTCCTATAAAAGCCTGAGAATACTATATTCTCATTTAGCTCACTTGTATATATTTGAAAATTAGTCCTCTTTTTCATATATTCCGAAATTTCTGCATTATTTGCATGAGTGTGTTCATATCTGTAACTTAGAAAATTAGTAATTATCTCATGCCAATTTCTTAGAAAATTTTAATTTATCTTAGAATATAAGAATAAAATGCATCTATTTTTTTTTTTTTTTTTTTTGGTTTTTGGGCCACACCCGTTTGATGCTCAGGGGTTACTCCTGGCTATGTGCTCAGAAATCGCCCCTGGCTTGGGGGAACCATATGGGACGCCGGGGGATCGAACCGCGGTCCTTCCTTGGCTAGCGCTTGCAAGGCAGACACCTTACCTCCAGCGCCACCTACCCGGCCCCAAAATGCATCTATTTTATAGTAAATTATTTGGTTACGGATTCTGCTGGCTATGCGCTCAGAAATCGCTCCTGGCTTGGGGAACCATATGGGACACTGGGGACTGAACCGAGGTTCGTCCTGAATCAGCCACGTGAAAGGCAAATGCCTTACCGCTACACTATTGCTCCAGCCCCACAAATAATTTTTTATATATATATATATATATATATATATATATATATATTTTTTTTTTTTTTTTTGTTTTTGGGCCACACCCGTTTGACGCTCAGGGGTTACTCCTGGCTATGTGCTCAGAAATCACCCCTGGCTTGGGGGACCATATGGGACACCGGGGGATCGAACCGCGGTCCATCCGCTTGCAAGGCAGACACCTAACCTGTAGCGCCACCTTCCCGGCCCTATATATATTTTCTAGAGCTACAGAAGCTCCCAAATTTAGTTGTTCTGCTACCACTTCCTTCTCAGTGAAAAAATAATCTTTCAACATTCTGCTGGAAACCTGCCCTCTTTAAGCCAGCAAAGCGCCCTTCATGGTTCCCAAGACTATTTCCTATTTGGATCAACTAATTCTTTTTTTTTTTGTTTGTTTTTTGTTTTTTGTTTTTTGGGCCACACCCGGTAACGCTCAGGGGTTACTCCTGGCTATGCGCTCAGAAGTCGCTCCTGGCTTGGGGGACCATATGGGACGCCGGGGGATCGAACCGCCGTCCGTCTCCTAGGCTAGCGCAGGTAAGGCAGGCACCTTACCTCCAGCGCCACCGCCCGGCCCCTCAACTAATTCTTGAACTAGTTATTCTGAAAGTGAATCTTAGTCTCTTTTATAGCGGTCACTTCGGATTCACTTTATTTCAGTAGTAGAGACCCAAATGACTACCACCAGGATCATGCTTAGCATTTGCAGTAGTGCTGGTCATCAGTCTCAAAAACTCATGTCTATGAGGTGGGCACTCAGCTGTCCCTCAGCTTCTGAAAGTCTATTAAATTTATATTAAACTTGCTTTTCTTTTCAAATTTCATTAAAATAAAATTTTTGAATTCTAGTTATGTTATCTTACTTTATAAAAATCATTTATTTTAACCCAGATTGTTTTATTTTATAAAAATTATTTTTAATAGCCCAAACCTGTCTGGTCACAGATTTTATATAGCAACAAGGTGTTAACATGCAAGGGAATATGGTAGTGATTGGAATGGAATGATGGCTGAAATAGCTGGTGCACAAGTTTTGCAAACACTACATAGTCCACTGAGCACAGAGCAGCACCTAGCACAACTAGGTTTGGCCCCCACAGAACAAAAATACATAGTAGGAGACAGAGCAATAGCACAGCAATAGGGTGGGTGTTTGCCTTGCACGAGGCTGATTCAGGACTGACCTTGGTTTGATTCCCGCCATCCCATATGGTCCCCCAAGCCAGGAGCAATTTCTGAGCACATAGCCAGGAGTAACCCTTGAGCGTCACTCGGTGTGGTCCAAAAACAAAAAAAAAAAAACAACAACATAGTAGTGTTCGAGAATGTAATGTTGGCATTCACCAAGAGAGAAGCCTTATTTGGCTTCTATTTTGTTTTCAAGAAGGCACTGGCCAGTGAAATGAGTGAAGTGAAAACATGATTGAGAAGAACTGAAGTTCCAGATAGTGAAGGAAGGGCCCGGGAGATAACTCAAAGGAATGGAGTACATGTATTCCAATCCCCCATTTAATTCATACATGCTAACATCATGTGGTCCCCTAAACTAGGAAAGACAATCCCCAAATACTAACCTGGAAGTTAATAAGTATGAGCTAATAAGTATGACCATTTAAAAGGGAGGCAGAGACATAGCACAACAGATAAGGCACTTACCTTACATGCAGCCATTCCAAGTTCAATCCCTGGCATCTCATATGATCCCCAAGTATCACCTGGAATAATTAATTCCTGAGTGCAGAGCCAGAAGTAGCCCCTGGGTTACTCTGGGTATAGCCCAAAAGAAAAAAGTGAACGAGATGTTTCAGTACTTGTAAAGTATTAATTTTTTTGTTTTGTTTTGTTTTTGTTTTTAGGTCACTCCTGGCTCTACACTCAGAAATTGTTCCTGGCAGGCTCGGGGGACCATATGGGATGCCGGGAGTCGAACCACCGTCCTTCTGATCGCAAGGCAAAATGCCCTACCTCCATGCTATCTCCGGCCCCCCTTCTTTCTCTTTCTTTTATTTTTTTATTTTTATTTTTTTATGGAACACAATTGAAGGTGCTGGGGGCTACCACAGGTTCTGTTGTCAGGGTCATTTCTGGCAGTGCTCTGAGGACCATGGAGTGCCCAGGAGGGTCAAAGGAGAGCCAGCTACCCAAGTATTAATTTATTTAACTTACTAGATTACCTAGTGTGGGGGGAGGTCAAACCCCTTGTTGATGGTCTCCAAGTCTAAGAATGACTCCCAGAATGATAAATTGAATCCCATTCTTCCGTCCCCCCTTTTGAGGGAGACTTTGATAATAATATCCGACGTGAATAATCAACGAATGCAAAAGATTAGGGGACCAAAGGTTCAGCAAAGAAAGTCTTTTGTCAGTTGCAACCAGCTCCAAAAAGCAAACCGAACCAGCAGTCAGTTCTGGCAAAAGAGCTCCCTATGCCTCCCCAACAAGCTATTTATTTGTTTCCTTAATCACCCCCACCTGGAAGATCCAGGTGGGATGACAGGCAAAAACATTATTACAACAATCACACAACAACCTAGCAATGACATCACTTTAAAAAATATATATTTTGGGTTTTGTGGGGAGGGACCAAACCCGGTGATGCTCAGGGGTTATTATTTCTGGCTATGAGCTCAAAAATCACTCCTGGCTTGGGGGACCATATGGGACTCTGGGGATGGAACCCAGGTCCATCCTGGGACAGCCAAGTGCAAAGCAAATGCCCTAACGCTGCACTGTCGCTCTGGCCTCTAAAACTAGATTTCTTAAACTTTATTGATTGATTGATTGTTGGTTGATTGGTTGGTTGGTTGTTGGGCCACACCCAGCAGTGCTCAGGGGTCACTCCAGGCTCTACACTGAGAAAACGCCTCTGGCAGGCTGGGGCATTATATAGGATGCCAGGAATCAAATCGGGTCCCCTCCTGGGTCAGCCACATGCAATCTAATGCCCTACCGCTGTGCTAGCTCTCTGGCCCCAATGACATCACATATGAGAAAGGGCCCGCCAGAGCAGACTTTCTTAATAGCTTCTTGGGGGGAAAAATGGACAAATTACAAATCAAAAGAACATCTGGAAGTCCATCTTATATAATAAAAAAGTTTTTAGTTGGTGGGCTCATTCTTACTCATTCGTCACATCTGGTAGAATTACAGAATTAAAGAAAGTGTACTGAGAGTTCACATGTGTCAGAAACTTTGGGGCTTATATGCAAGTTCACATTTAGAACTATGGGCCCGTGATTATCGAACTGGAATCTCTTGCTCCTGGAGCTGTTCCGCCAAGCAGGAAATGAACAGACACTACTCTGAGGAAGACCAACAGATGGCCAACAGACATATGAAAAAATGCTTATAATCACTTATTAGGGAAATCCAAATCAAGACAATGAGATATCATCTTACACCAGTGAGGATGGCACATATCAAAAACACTGGGAACGATCTGTTGGCGGAGTTGTGGTAAGAAAAAAACTCTCCTCCACTGCTGGTGGGAATGCTGCCTGCCTGGCTCAGCCTCTATAGAAAACAGTTTGGAGTGTTCTCAGTAAGCTCAAAATTGAGCTGCCATATGACCCAGCAATTTCTTTTTGGATATCTATTCCAGCACAGAAAGCATCCATCCAAAAAGATGTATGCACACCACTATTTATTGTAGCACTCGGTATAATAGCCAAGACTTGAAATCAACCTAGATGTCCGACATCAGATCATGAAGATGTGGTACATATATACAGTGGAATTCTACATAACTGTAAGAAATAATGCAATCATGCAATTTGCAGCTACATGGATGGAACTGGAAAATTTTGTTTTGTTTTGTTTTTGGGTCACACTCGGCAGTGCTCAGGGGTTACTCCTGGCTCTATACTCGCTCCTAGCAGGCTCGGAGCACCATTTGGGATGCTGGGATTCGAACCACCATCCTTCTACATGCAAGGCAAATGTCCTACCTCCATGCTATCTAATCCGGCCCCATCTTTTTTTTTTTGGAAGATATTATGTTAAATAAAATAAGCCTAAAGAAGGATAAATACAGAATATCAGTTATATGTTGCATTTAGAATAATGGTATGAAAAAATGCAATAGTATAAATGGGAGTTGCCTTGAACACCTTTATAGTATAGTGAGTATAGTGAGGAGAAGGAAAGAAACTGAGTAAAAGAGGAGAAACACAAATATGAAAGGATGGAGGCTAGGGACTAGGCGGTCTCAGGTACATTAATAGTGTTAAAAGGACAGAACTGGGGGGGGGGAATGCTGGAGGGGAGAAAAGGACAGAACTAAATATCCAAGCCAAAGGCAACAACAATGGAATCGAGACACAAAACAACAACAAAAGTGTTAAACAATATTGTAATCCATGTTGCTTAAACTTTATTTCTTTTGTTTTAGTTTTGGGGTCACACTGACAGCACTCAGGGGCCACTCCTGGCTCTGTACTCAGAAATCGCTCCTGGCAGGCACGGGGGACCATATGGGATGCCGGGATTCAAACCACCATCTTGCCTGCGTGCAAGGCAAACACCCTACCTCTATGCTATCTCTCCAGCCCAAACTTTATTTCTTAATTATCTCTTTAACGTTCCAATGCCACCTACCTTCAAAGAGACTCCTTTACACATTCCTATCCCTCCTCTTCTTTCAGCATCGAGTCTAGGAGCTAGTGTTTTTTCCAGTTCATTTGCTTCAATTCATATTCATATGTATGAAACCATCTGGTTATTGTCTCATTTTCTTCCTTCAATTATGAGCTTTTCATTTTATAGAAAGTAATATACAAAGAAACAAAGGGGGGATGTACTGCCTGTATCTTTTTAGTTAACTAAAACCACTTGGGAATTGTTTCTGAACTTGTGGGATAATTAATAAATGAGTTTCCAGTCTTTTCTATTAAAACTATTCAATCGTCTTCCTCACAGAATTGAAAGGCAAACCAACACATTGAGCTAGTTACACTATGGAAACTGTTTCTAGAGCAATGCTTATTAGCTAGTTGACTCTCACTAAGCCATTACGGAGCAAATGAATAAATGAACACAACTAAGAAAGTTTGTGTAAAATACATATACACACATATTTGGGGCCGGAGAAATACACAGTGGTAGGGCATTTGCCTTGCATGCAGCTGACCCAGGACAGTCGGTGGCTTGAATCCCAGCATCCCATATGGTCCCCTGTGCCTGCCAGGAGTGTCTTCTAAGCACAGAGCCAGTAGTAATCCCTGACCGCTGCCGGGTGTGACCCAAAATAAAGCAAAAAACAAAAATCCACAGTTAATCTATTACATGAGTATTGTCACAAGCGACAATAATACAGAGGGTAGGCCACTTGCCTTAAACATGGCAGACCAAGGTTCAATCTCCAGCATCCCATATGTCTCCTGAGTATGCCAATGGTAATCCCTAAGTACAGAACCAAGCGAAAGCTCTGAGCACCTCCTGGTGTGGTCCAAAAACCAAAAACAACCAAAGAAAAAAATTTCACAAGGTAAAGAAGCTTATGATCTAAAGTAATTTAATGTATATATGTATATTTGTAAAATATGTTAAGCTTATACATATAAAGTATTTACTTTCTCATTTAAAAAAAAAATTGGTAAAGAGGGGCCAGAGAGAGAGAACAGAGATAGGGTGTTTGCCTTGCACGCAGCCGACCCAGGGAGGACAGAGGTTCGAATCTCGGCATCCCATATGGTCCCCCGAGCCTGTCAGGAGTAATTTTTTTGTTTTGTTTATTTTTGTTTTGTTTTGGGGTGGGGTGGGTCACACCCGGCAGCGCTCAGGGGTTCCTCCTGGCTCTATGCTCAGAAATCGCTCCTGGCAGGCTCAGGGGACCATATGGGATGCCCGTCGGGATTCAAACCACCGACCTTCTGCATGCAAAGCAAACGCACTACCTCCATGCTATCTTTCGGGCCCAGGAGTGATTTCTGAGCATAGAGCCAGGAGGAACCCCTGAGCGCCACCAGATGTGACCCCAAAACCCAACCCCCCAAAAAAATTAGCTAAAGAAATACTCCTGAAGAAACTTGGGGGACCTTGTGTTGCCAGCGATTAAGTCTGGGCCTTCTGTCTCATGCACTCATCTCTTTGAACTATCTCTCCATATTTAGAACATGTAAAATGTAAATTTTGGGGGCCGGAGTGATGGCATAGCGGCAGGGCGTTTGCCTTGCGCTCGCTAGCTAGGACGGACAACGGTTACACACACACACACACACACACACACACACACACACACACACACACACACCACGTCCCATATGGTCCCCCAAGCCAGGGACAGTTTCTGACCGCATAGCCAGGAGTAACCCCTGAGCGTCACCGGGTGTGTCCCAAAAACCGAAAGAAAAAAAAAATAGTAGTACTTCGACAATAATTATTTGTAGACATAAAATTTGTTAAGAGAGTAAACTTTCTTTCTGCTTAGGGTTTTTGAGGGGCAGGATTGACCTGCGCTCCTGTGGTGCTCTGGAGACCATCTGGGGAGCTGGAGATTGTGGTGCCAGTAACAACCCCGAGTCGGCCGCGTCGGAGGCAGACTCGCTGTCCCCTGTACGATCGTTGCGCCTCCAAAATTTCTCATGTCGTCCAATAGGATTCCTGCTAAATTAAGTTGTCTTCAAGAACTTGTTTTTCATCGGAGCAAAAGTGGAAAACCCTTCCGAAGGAACGTAGTGAATCTATGTAAAGTTGAACCTGTCGTCAGCTGGAAGTAGTCGTTCCCATGGTGTCCGACAGGTGTCGCTGAGCTTCCCTTAAAAATTTAAAAAGACCCGGGCCCGGAGAGATAGCACAGCGGTGTTTGCCTTGCAAGCAGCCGATCCAGGACCAAAGGTGGTTGGTTCGAATCCCGGTGTCCCATATGGTCCCCCGTGCCTGCCAGGAGCTATTTCTGAGCAGACAGCCAGGAGTAACCCCTGAGCACCGCCGGGTGTGGCCCAAAAACCAAAAAAAAAAAAAAAAAAAAAAAAAAAAAATTAAAAAGACCCAATGTGCAGCAAGGTAGTTCCTGACACACAGGTTATTCAATATAAAAAAATAAAAAATAATAAAAAATAAATAAAAAATAAAAACACTTAAAAATTGGGCCCGGAGAGATAGCACAGTGGTGTTTGCCTTGCAAGCAGCCGATCCAGGACCAAAGATGGTTGGTTCGAATCCCGGTGTCCCATATGGTCCCCGTGCCTGCCAGGAGCTATTTCTGAGCAGACAGCCAGGAGTAACCCCTGAGCATCACCAGGTGTGGCCCAAAAACAAAAAGAAAAAAGAAAAATTGGGGCCGGAGAAATAACACAGCAATAGGGTGTTTGCCTTGCATGCAGCCAATCCAGAACAGACGGTGGTTCGAATCCGGGCATCCCATCTGGTCCCCCGAGCCTGCCAGGAGCGATTTCTGAGTGCAGAGCCAGGAGTAACCCGTGAGCTGCCGTGTGTGACCCAAAAATTCACATTTAAAATATATTTAAATGCTAAGTCTCTGTCATATTTATTAAAAATTGATTTTTATACAAGTAAGTGATTAAGTTGTTAAATACAACTTAAATATAATGGAACCTAGAAGATACCTAAAAACAAGAAAATCTAACAAGTTTGAGGGAAATAATAATCATTTCAGTAATTGATGTTGGAACAACTGGATACCCATATACTAAAAGAAATTTGAGCTGAAATTTAAACTGAAAAAGTAAATCAAATTAGATCATTAACCTACATGTAAAAGTAGGATTATAAAACTCTGAGCCAGAGTCAGAGCACGATGGGTAGAGCATTTGCCTTGCATGCAGCCAACCAGGTTTTGATCCCCAGTAACCCATATGGTCCCCTGAGCCTGCAAGGAATAATTTCTTTCTAAGCACAGAGCCAGAGTAACCCCTGAGGGCCACAGGATGTGGCCCAAAACAAGGAAGGAAGGAAGGAAGGAAGGAAGGAAGGAAGGAAGGAAGGAAGGAAGGAAGGAAGGAAGGAAGGAAGGAAGGAAGGAAGGAAGGAAGGAAGGAAGGAAGGAAGGAAGGAAGGAAGGAAGGAAGGAAGCAGGGAGGGAGGGAAGAAAGATAGAAAGCGAGAGAGAAAGAAAGAAGAAAGAAAGAAAGAAGAAAAAGGAAAGAAAGAAGGAAGGAAGAAGAAAGGAAGGAATGAAGGAAGAAGGAAGGAAGAAGAAAGGAAGGAAGGAAGGAAAAAGGAAGGAGGGGAGGAGGGAGGGAGGGAGGGAAGGAAGGAAGAAGGAAGGAAGGAAGGAAGGAAGGAAGGAAGGAAGGAAGGAAGGAAGGAAGGAAAAAGGAAGGAGGGGAGGAGGGAGGGAGGGAAGGAAGGAAGAAGGAAGGAAGGAAGGAGGAAGGAGGGAGGGAAGGAAGGAGGAAGGAAAACTCACACAAAAAGGTATTTTATAACTCCTCATAAGCACAGATTTGGCAATGGTTTCTTAAAAATAGTGCCAAAAGCAAAGTAAACAAACTGCATTAAATTTTCAGGGTTTTGGGGCCAGAGAGATAGCACAGTGGTGGGGCATTTGCCTTGCATTCAGCAGACTCAGGAGGGACCCAGTTCGATTCTTGGCATGCCATGTGGGCCCCCAGCCTGTCAGGAGCAATTTCTGAGTGCAGAGCCAAGAGTAATCCCTGATTGCCATGATGTGGCCCAAAAAAACAATAAATCAAACAATCAATAAATAAAGTTTTTTAAAAAAATAATTTTGAGTTTTGTTCTTCAAAAAACACCATTAAAAAATTAGAAAGGGGGGCCCGGAGAGATAGCACAGCGGCGTTTGCCTTGCAAGCAGCCGATCCAGGACCAAAGGTGGTTGGTTCGAATCCCGGTGTCCCATATGGTCCCCCGTGCCTGCCAGGAGCTATTTCTGAGCAGACAGCCAGGAGTCACCCCTGAGCACCGCCGGGTGTGGCCCAAAAAACAAAAACAAAAACAAACAAAAAAAAATTAGAAAGGGGCCGGAGTGGTGGCGCTAGAGGTAAGGTGTCTGCCTTGCCAGCTCTAGCCTAGGACTCGGTTCGATCCCCGGCGTCCCATATGGTCCCCCAAGCCAGGAGCGACTTCTGAGCGCATAGCCAGCAGTAACCCCTGAGAGTCACTGGGTGTGGCCTAAAAACCAAAAAAAAAACAAAACAAAAAAAAAAATTAGAAAGAGGACCAGAGAGTACAGTAGGTAGAGTATTTGCCTTGCATGTGGCCAACCAGGGTTCTGTCAATAGCATCTCAAATGGTCCCCGAGCCCCACCAGAAGTGATCCCTGGACATAGAGCCAGGAGTAAACTCTGAGAATGGCAAGGTGTGTCCAAAAACCAAAAGGGGGAAAATAAGAAGAAAAATAATCTATATCTCTCCTTGCAAAGCAGACCAACCCCTGACCCCCAGTCTTTACATTCTTAGGTTATGCATGATCTCTCTCTTACACTTATTTGTCTGCTAGCATATAATTTTCATAGCTTAGCTTTTTTTTGGGGGGGGGGAATTGGGGGGACCACACCCTGTGATGCTCAGGAGTTACTCCTGGCTATGCACTCAGAAATCACTCCTCGCTTGGGGGACCATATAGGACACTGGGGGATTGAACTGTGGTCCATCCTAGGCTAGCGCTTGCAAGGCAGATGCCTTACCGCTTACGCCACCGCTCCAGCCCCCACAGTTGCTTCATCCTATTTACTATATCTTATATCAACAAATAATATAAATGGAGCTCCTGGGGCATGTAAAAGTGTCATTTCCCCCTCAAGACTTATCTAAAACAATAAATCTGGAAGATTATACTAAATAGTTCTGTCTGGGTTTTACTCTCTGTCAAGGATCATCATTCTCAGCTCCCACAGTCCCTTCCAGACAAAGGCAGATGTAAGCATGGGAATGCTCACTACTTTAAAGATATCATTCTATTCTATCTGCGGACCTTCTTTACTTTCTTTATAACCCAAGTTGTGAAACTTGGGCAGGAAACAAGTCACATTTCTCTACCCTTAGTAGTGAAAAAGAAAAACCATAATAAGAACACCTCTGAGGTAGCTGCCTTCTCTGAGGATTACAGTTGTGTCTAGTCTAAGGTTAAGTTTAGGGCTAAGTGTATTGAGAACACTTCAGGTTTGTGTTAGGATTAGGTTTATAGCTAGAGGCACAATCTGAGGCTGTGGATTTTGAGACTAAATTTTTGGGTTAGGGTCAGTATTAGGGCTAAGGTTAGGGTTAGAGCAAGTATTAGTGCTTGAAGTAGGTCTAGAGTGGTTGTTATAGTTAGGGTTATGGTTAGGGACAGGACAAGGACTAGTTTTGGGTATAAGAGTGAGTTTTGAGGGTCCAGAAGATTGAGTGCAGCTGACCCAGGTTTAATCCTATGTATTGTCCCCCAAAACTCACTTGGAATGATTTCTGAACACAAAACCAGGAGTAAGATTTAAGCACAGCCAAGTGTGGCCCTCAATCCAAAAAAAAACCAACAACAACAAAAAAACAAAAAAAAACAAAAAACAAAAAAACCCTAGTTCCTCAGGGTTAGAGTCAGGGTTCAGATTAGGTATAGCTGTCTTGGAATTTTGACTAAACAAACTGAACCTGATGCATCAATATTTGAGGTTCACTTGACTGACTCCAATAGTTAGATAAAAATCATGCTCACCTTCACTTTACAATAGGGGCAACAATTTCCCAGGGGTTCCTTTCCTTGTGCTGGCAGGAACATTATATACATTATTTTACTTGATCTTCTCAACATTATCCTCTATGGGGAAAGGAACTATAATCCCCATTTTATGAGAAGAAACAATTTGAGAGCAATTAGGTAAGCCTCCCAAGACCACACAACTACTATGGCAGAACAGTACTCTGTAAACCATCTCCTTTGAGTTAGATCCTCCATGTTATTTTTTGCTACTGTCCATGTATGGTCCAGCATATAGTTTAGTTAGAATATATAGTTTAGATGTCCAGTCTAGCACCTGTTATAAGGTGTTATAATTAGCACCGGTTAATTATTTAAGTTTGTAATTATTAAGGAGAATAGGTGTGGTATGGCAAGTGGGATAATGACTTCCAAATATGTCCCTGTGCTAAACCCTGGAATTTGTGATTGTTACTTTGCATAGCCAAAGAGAATTTTTGCAGATGAAGTTAATGATCTTTAGATGGGAGATTATTCTAAATTATCACATGGGTCCAGAGTCTTCAAGTAATCACAATGGTCCTTAGTGAAAAAGAGAGCAGGTGACAATGAGTGAGTGAAGTCATGACTGAAGCTGAGATGAGAGGGATATAGTTTCTGGCTGGAGTCATAGGCCAAGGCATGTGGATAATCTGCAGGATCTGTGAAAGCCAAAGAAACAGATTCTCCTATAGAGTCCAAAAGCAATAGAGTATAGGCAATAATTTCATGCATTTTTTTTTTTTTGGCTTTTGGCCACACCTGGTAGTGCTCAAGGCTTACTCCTGGCTCAGCACTCAGGAATCACCCTGGTTAAGCTTGGGGGGATCATATGGGGCACCAGAAATTAAAACTTAATGGACTGCAAGTCAAGAGGGCCTTATCCACTAGTCCACTATCTCTGTGTCCCTATCCAACACTTTGATTTTAGTCCCATAAAACTAAATTCTATCAGCTAGAGCTGATAGGCAGCTTAGGTTTGATTCCTAGTACCACATACAGTCCACATACAGTCCAAACCCTGCCAGGAGTGATTCCTGAGTCAAGAGAAAGCCCTGAACATGGCTAGGTGTGACCCTCATAAAACAAAATTCATTTCTGATTTCTGATCATTAGGCTGACAAGGGAGGGAGAGTGTTAAAAAATTAATCCAGCAAGGATGAGAATTTATGATACCTCCACATAGCTGATGTCCAGGCTGAAGAGAGAGTATAGAGGGTAAGGCATAATGCATGGCCAGGACTAATCCTTGAACATCTCCATTGTGACTCCTGCCCTCCACACAAAAAAAAGACATTAATTATGTGCCATGGGAAACTAATATACATAATATCTGATACTTGGAGCGGGAAAGGAGAGGAGGGGAGGAAAGAGGAGAGGATGGGGAGAGCAGGGGTGTGATGGGAAGAGAAGAGAGGGAAGGAGAGGGAAAGGGAATGGAAAAAGGGGAGGGAGGAGAGGTAAAGGGAAGGGAGAAGAAGGGAGAGGAGGAAAGGAGAAGGGAGGAGAGAGAACGAGAGGAGAAGGAAGGAGAGGAGAGGAAAAGAAAGGAGAGGAGAGAAGAGGGGAAGGGACGGGAGGGGAGAAAAGGGTAAGGGAGGAGAGAAGAGGGGAGGGGAGGAAAGAAGTGGGAAAGGGAGGGGAGGAGAAGAGGGGAAGGGAAGAGAGAAAAGGGGAATGGAGGGGGGAAGGGAAGAGAGAGGAGAGGAGATGAAAGGGAGGGGAGGAGAGGAGAGGAGATGAAAGGGAGGGGAGGGGAGGAGAGGAGAAAGGAGGGAAGGGGAGGAAGAGAGGGGAGTAGAGGAGAGGAGAGGAGAAAAGAGGAGAAAAGAGGATAGGAGAAGAGAGGAGAGGAGAGGAAGCTGTTATGATGTTGAGGTTTTAGAGTAGAGTAGAGCAAACTATTACATCCTCAGCCCGCAACTGTGTGAGCACTCTGGTGACCCTAGGAAGCACTACAACTAGAATGTGCACAAACACCACTGTTACCTGAATACAACTGCTACTGAAAACCTATGCAAGCACACCTGACTTGTGCAAGCTCCAGATAGCGCTGTCACCAAGTGTGCAACTACTGACCATGTGCCACTCTTGTCAATGACAAGATACTCAAGGACACTCATTGCAACGACAATGAGAAGGGAAAAATAAGTAAACAACATTATTATAAATCGATGAAATATGTACAGAGACAAAATATATGCAGGAAAATAATCCTGAAGAAAGCATAAGACTATGTCCAGGCAGCATGAACTCTGGAGAGGGGGAGGGGAACAGGAAGGTTTAAAGAGGACTTCGATGTCACAGCTGTTGGTGACTAATATCTTTGGAGTCCCCAGTTTTAATGGGAGAGGTTCTGACACCTACTCTTGTTTCTGGCGTCCCCAGTCTTGATCTCTCTTGGGTATTTGACCTCTAGGGAATATTTCTGAGGCAAATGTCAAGACTGACCCCATGAGCGAGAGACCCCTCCCCCCATTAAACAGTTTGAGAAACAGAGAGTTCTGATAACTCATGCATAGCTGATGGTCAGGCCTTAAGAGATTTCTTCCTCATGACTGGTTTGGATCTGCAAGAGAATAAAAGCCAATAAAAGGCTACTACATCAGGGGCCGGAGAGATAGCATGGAGGTAAGGCGTTTGCCTTGCATGCAGAAGGACAGTGGTTCGAATCCCGGCATCCAATATGGTTCCTCGAGCCTGCTAGGAGCATTTTCTGAGCATAGAGCCAGGAGTAACCCTTGAGCACTGCTAGGTGTGATAAAAAAAAAAAAAAAGGCTGCATCAGCAGGCTCAGGGGACCATATGGAATGCCGGGATTTGAACCACTGACCTTCTGCATGCAAGGCAAACGCCTTACCTCCATGCTCTCCCTGTCCCTGGTTTTTGCTTTGATCTAAATAAAAATCCCTTCCTTACACCTATATTCATTGCAGCGCTGTTTACAATAGCCAGACTCTAGAAACAACCAAGGTGCCCTTCAACAGATGAGTGGCTAAAGAAACTGTGGTACATATACACAATGGAATACTATGCAGCCGTCAGGAGAGATGAAGTCATGAAATTTTCCTATACATGTATGTACATGGAATCTATTATGCTGAGTGAAGTAAGTCAGAGGGAGAGAGAAAGACGCAGAATGGTTTCACTCATCTATGGGTTTTAAGAAAAATGAAAGACATTTTTAATAGTATCTCAGAGACAAGAGAGATGAGGGCTGGTAGGTGCAGCTCATGACATGAAGCTCATCACATAGAGTGATGAGTGCAGTTGGAGAGATGACTACACTGAAAATTATCATAACAATGTGAATGAATGAGGGAAGTAGAAAGCCTGTCTCGAGTACAGGTGTGGGTGTGGTGGGGAGGAGGGAGATCTGGGAAATTGGTGGTGGGAATGTTGCACTGGTGAAGGAGGGTGTTCTTTACATGACTGTAATCATACAACTATAATCATATTAGTAATCATGGTGTTTAAATAAAGATAATTATTTTTAAAAAAAAGAAGCTAAGACGCAGGGAAAGTTAAGGATGGCATGTGCTTAAATAGGTTTATAATATAGGCCACACATGTTGTTGGCCAGGGAAAATAAAGCTGATATTTCTTGGAAAAAATATATATAGGGTGAACTGAAACATTAATACAGCAGGTAAGATGCTTGCCTTGCATATAGTCTACTTGAGTTTGATACCCTGGCATACCATTGTCTCCTGAGCACTGCTGGAATAATTCCAGAAAGTAGAGCATTACTGGATGTGGCTCAAAAATGAAAAGAAGGGAAGAAAGAAATAAAGGAAGGAAGAAAGGAAAGAAGGAAGAAGGAAAGAAAGTGAGAGAAAGGAGAGAGGAGGAGGGAGGATGGAAGGAAGAAGGAAAGAATGAAAGAGAGGGGGAGGGAGGGAGGAAGGAAGGAAGGACAGAGATATAGTACAGTGGGTAACACACTATTTATGCAAGCAGATTTGATTTCAGGTGCCCCATATGGTCCTCCCAGGAGTGATAGTAGTGATCCCTCCTTGTAGAGCCAGAAGTAATCCCTAAGCAATCACTGGTGTGGACACTAATGTTTCCTCCACCCCCCCAAAAAAAACAACAAAGATATGGACATTAAATTGGGGGTGGAGGGGTTACTGGAGAGATGGCTCAATAAGTTGCAGAGCCTGCTCTGCCTTCAAGAGGTTTGGATTCGAACCCCCACCACTGTGGAGAACCACAAGCCAGGAGTAGCAACTTAAGCACTGCTGGATGTGCATCAAGACAAAAACATAGCCAGGTTTGGAACAAGAGCAGTAGGACAATGGTCAAGGCATTTGCCTTGCATGTGGCTAACCCGGGTTCTGTCCCAGCACCCCGTATGTCCCCCAAGCCTGCCAGGAGTGATCCTTGAGCTTAGAACCAGGAGTAAGCCCAAGCACTGGAGGGTGTGGTCTAAAAAAAAAAAAAAAAAAAAAAAAAAAAAAAGCTAGGGGCTGGAGAGGTGGCATGGAGGTTAGGTGTTTGCCTTCCATGCAGAAGGACGGTGGTTTGAATCCCGGCATCCCATATGGTCCCCCAAGCCTGCGGGGGGGGGGGGGTGCGATTTCTAAGCGTAGAGTCAGGAGTAACCCCTGAGCAAAAGCCGGGTGTGACCCAAAACAAAACAAAACAAAAACAAAAACAAAATCTAGGTCTGTGTTTTTGGACAATATCTACATG
Organism: Suncus etruscus; assembly: GCF_024139225.1. NCBI lineage: Eukaryota > Metazoa > Chordata > Mammalia > Eulipotyphla > Soricidae > Suncus > Suncus etruscus. The sequence goes on from NC_064849.1 coordinate 53,942,325, forward strand.
TTCCATTTAAAATAAATGTTGGAAGGGGCGGATAGCACAGTGGCAGCATGTTTGCCTTGCACGCAGTTGATCCATGACAGAAGGGTTCGAATCCCAGCATCCCATATGGTCTCCCGTGCCTGCCAGGAGCGATTTCTGGGCACAGAGCCAGGAATAATCCCTGAGCTCCACCGTGTGTGACCCCCCCAAAAAAAGCAAACAAAAAATAATAAAGAAAGGAAAGAAATGTTGGATACTAAGTATTTAGTGTACAAATAAGGGCATTACTTATTCGCTTGGATTTTCCATCCCTAAAATTATTTAATCTTATATACATATCATTTTTTTTAGAAACACACACACACACAAAAACAAATTATTTGCTTGTTTGTTTAGGAATTCAGGGGACCATATGTGGTTGGATTGAACCTGGATAAGGAGCCTTGCCTCTACTATCTCTCTGACCTACCCTAGTCTTAAAACTGGAAAGGACTCTGGGATTTTGTTTTTTTCTTTTGTTATATTTTAGTCAAGATGTACCCAAGGAAAGTGCCTTAATCTTTTCAGCCCCTGAAGACAGTTTAGTTTGGTTTACAGAGGGTAGTTCTGCGGTGTTCATGGCTTGAAATTCTTGTGGGGGAACATGCAAGACCAAATACTCAAACCTCCCAAATGCTATCCTAGGTTTCTGCTCCTATACCATACCTATGGCTTAGTTTATTTCAGGGTTATCTGGTCTTCTTTTCTTGTTCCCAGAAATTTTAGGCAGTAATGATTCCACTTTTTTAGTATGTCTTTTTTTTCTTTGGGGGGGCTGGGGTGGCACACTCTGTGACACTCAGGGGTTACCCCTGGCTATGCACTCAGAAATTGCTCCTGGTTCAGGGGGCCATATGGGACGCCGGGGGATGGAAACGTGGTCCGGTCCATCCTGGGTCAGCTGAGTGCAAGGCAAACTCCCTGCTGCTGTGCCATCGCTTCAGCCCCAATATAAGTCTTTTTCACAAATAGGTGTTTTCACTAGTTTTGAATTCATTTTATATCACAAGTGAAGAAGAGTTAGTATTGGGGTGGAGATAATCAACACATAGTTATTCAACAGCATTGAGTCTTCCTTTAATATAATACTATAAATGGATAAGCATGTAATGCTCATTTATAACACTTCAAAGTATGAGATAGTTCTGGTTGTTTGGGGGCTACACTCAGCTGAACCACGGGTGAATTTACTCAGGGCTTGTTGCTGAGGATCTAAGTAGGACTCCTACACAAAAAACATGCTTCTATCCATTGAGCCTTCTCCTGGGCACAATACCTGAACACGAAAACCTTCCTCGAAGTACACAGCGACCAATTTTTCGATGATGAATTGGATACGTGTATAAGTATTTTCAAAAAGGTTTAGAGAACCTTGGCTCAGTTCTACCATCTTTGCTAGAAGAGGTTGTGATTGCCAAGACGGTGGAATGTCTTTACACTCGGGGCTACTTTGATGTCAGTTGTCGGCAGGGCCAGCGTCCTTTCCATTCATTTCCAATGATGTCCAAGACGTAAGTGGCTATTACAAGGACGTGACGATGCATTCCCCTTCCAGCCCGCTAGGATTATTAGTTCAACTGGATTTTTGCCAGGTGGCATGACACTTTTGTGGACCACGTATTGTGCTGAGTAATTTGACCCAAGGGGGCGACACTCCTTGTAAGTATTCGCATCTAGTTGAAGAAGGTCATCCAAACCGTCCACCTCATCTCTTATGGAGTTTTCACACAGACACACACAGATACATACACACACAGACATACACACATACACACACACACACACACAAGACTCACGGTGCCAGCACTGGGTCCCTGTTCACCTCATCTCTAATGGAGGTTTCAGAAACACACACACACACAGATACACATAGACACACAGATACACAGACATACAGACATAGGCACACACACAGACACATACAGACAGACAGACAGACACACACACACACACACACACACACACACACGAGTCAAGTTGCCAGCACCGGGTCCCTGTTCACTGCATCTCCTACGGAGGTTTCATACACAGACACACACAGACACACACACACACAACACACAGATACAAACACACACACAAAGAGTCAAGTTGCCAGCACTGGATCCCTGTTTACTGCATCTCTTATGGAAGTTTCACACATATACAGAGACACACAGACACAGACACAGACACAGACACAGACACACACACACACACACGCACACGCACGCACGAGTCAAGCTGCCAGCACGGGGTTCCTGTTCAGTTCATCTCTTATGGATGTTTCACACACACACACACACACACACACACACACACACACACACACACACACACACACACAAAAGAGTCCAGTCGCCGGCACCGGGTCCCTAGGAAGGAGGCGCGGGCGAAGCAGACAGACCCCGGGAGACAGATGCAGGTGCAAAGGCGCAGACGCCGCCCGAGGCCCCGCGGCGCTCAGGTCCGGCGTCCCCGGGGAGGGCGGGGGCGGGCGGGCGCACGCGCCGGGGTCAGCTCGAGGACGCGGGCGGGCGGGGGGAGCGGAAAGGCCGGCGGGCGTGGCCACGTGACCGCCTCGCGCGGTCCCGCTCCTGCTCCAGCTCCTGCTCCTGCAGCCCCCGAGCCGCGCCGCCGCCCCCTTCCCTCCCGCGGCCCCTCCTCGCCGCAGCTCCCGGCGTGCCCCGCACTCGCCGCGCCCGCCGCGCCCCGCCCCGCCCCGCCCCGCCCCGCCCCGCCCCGCGCTCGCCCAGTGCGCCGGAGCCGCCGCCGCCGCAGCCACAGTCGCGGGCACGATGGTAAGGCGGGCGCCGCCGGGCGGGCGGGCGTCGAGGGCGCGGAGCCGAGGAGCCCCGCGGGGTCCCGGGCGCGGGCCGCCATGTTGCGCGGCTGGGCCTCCCGGGTGGGCGGGCGCCCCGCGCCCCGCGCCCTCGAGCCCGCCGCCCGGCCTGCCCGCCCCGCTCTCCCGCCTCGGCGCTGGGCGTGCCGGCGGCGGCGGGGCTCGGGGCTCGGGGTCGGGCCGCGGCCTTTGCCCTTCGCGCCGCACTTGAACTTGAGCGGGAGCCCCCGGGCTTCTGCAGCCCGCGGGCGCTGTGGGGCCTGGGCAGTGGGGGCCTCGCGGGGGCCCGACGCTTCCTCGCTGCCGCCTGCGCTTTCGCCCCGGGCCCGCTCGTGGCCGCCCGCCTCGCAGCTCTCGCAGCCCAGCCCGGCCCGGCCCGGCTTCCCTCTCGCTTCTCTTCCCTGCTGAGGACCCTGGCACCGGCGCCGGGCACTGGGGAGAAAAAGAAGATTGTCCCAGTCCTCACATTCCTCCAAAAGTGTGGCTTGGGCTTTGTCTTTTAGGTTTCTCAGGTCTGCGGGGTTGACACCACACACAAGGCATTTTGCGCCTCCCGGCCCTGCAGCTCTGACATCACCCGGCGAAATAAGGAAACGTGTCAGGGATGGGACGGGACGGGACGGGACGGGCAGCTTGTTAATCTTGTCCTGCTCGTGCCACCTTCAGGCTTCTTTAAAGAGATCACTGGGGCCGGAGGAGTTCTTTCGAAGCCAGAGGGGCCTCCGTACATGGACGCTTGAACCTGGGGCAAATCTGCTTTGACTACATGCAGAGTAATGAGCTTTTTGTTGTTGTCCTTTGGGGGCCACACCTGGCTATGCCCAAGGCTTACTCCTGGCCTCTGTGCTCAGGATGATTTTTGGCCTTGCTCAAGGACCACAGCGGATGCTAGAGATCAAATTCATGTCGAATTCAGACTTCCTATTCGCTGTACTATCCATCCAGCTCTGATGCAGTTTTTATTTATTTATTTATTTATTTACCGGTATTTTAGCTTTTGAGTCACACCCGGCTGAGCTCACGGGTTACTCCTGGCTCTACGCTCAGAAATCCCTCCTGGCAGGCTCATGGGACCATATGGGATACCGAGATTCGAACCACCCTCCTTCTGCATGCAAGGCAAACGCCCTACCTCCATGCTATCTCTCCGGCCCCTCTGATGCAAACTTTTGATATCCAGAGTAAGGTGGATCCTCTCTGGGGAAAAAACTAAGTTTGGTTAAAACTAAAAATACGGGGCCGGGCGGCCCGTGGCGCTCGAGGTAAGGTGCCTGCCTTACCTGCGCTAGCCTAGGAGACGGACCGCGGTTCGATCCCCCGGCGTCCCATATGGTCCCCCAAGCCAGGAGCGACTTCTGAGCGCATAGCCAGGAGTAACCCCTGAGCGTCACCAGGTGTGGCCCAAAAACCAAAAAAAAAAAAAAACTAAAAATACCCGATCTGATGTACTGTTCTTTATTTTCAGGCTTCTGGAGTTACAGTGAATGATGAAGTCATCAAAGTTTTTAATGATATGAAAGTAAGGAAGTCTTCCACACAAGAGGAGATCAAAAAAAGAAAGAAAGCAGTTCTCTTCTGTTTAAGCGATGACAAAAGACAGATAATTGTAGAGGAAGCAAAGCAGATCTTGGTGGGTGACATTGGTGATACTGTAGAGGACCCCTACACATCTTTTGTGAAGTTGCTACCTCTGAATGATTGCCGATATGCTTTGTACGATGCCACATACGAAACAAAAGAGTCTAAGAAAGAAGACCTAGTATTTATATTCTGGTGTGTAAAAACAAAAGAAAAAAGTACTTTTAAAATGCAAGGATTGCTATTAACACAGTCAGTTTTGCCTTTGTTTTTCTTTCTAGTGGGATTCAAAAAAATTTTTTTTCCCTTCAGGGCGCCTGAAAGTGCACCTTTAAAAAGCAAGATGATTTATGCTAGCTCTAAAGATGCCATAAAAAAGAAATTTACAGGTACAAACATTTGAGTATTTTGGCCAAATGAATTGCTTTTTCTTAATTGTAATAAGATAATAAAATGCTGTGTTTTTTTTTTCTTTATAGGTATTAAACACGAGTGGCAAGTAAATGGCTTGGATGATATTAAGGACCGCTCGACACTTGGCGAGAAATTGGGAGGCAATGTAGTCGTTTCACTTGAAGGAAAACCCTTATAAGACAATAGTCATGTGCCATCTGGATCTTAAGGAGCTTCCATTTCTCCAGCTCAGTCAATTGGAATAGTATTAGGTGTTTGTTGTTTCTTTCCCCGCCCCTCTTCCCACTGGATCTTTCCAGAACAATGAATGAAGGAAATATCATTCATGTAAGCAGCCTATCAGTGATTGCCATTAGACTGTTTGATACTGTTAATTTTGTGTAGGAACCAAGGAATGTCATATTTTAGCCAAAACAACTGGTTCTATGCCTCCCTTGCAGCAAGCACTACAATGAATGTGATTGTTAATGTGAATAGCTTAGATTACTACAAAGGATAAGCTAATTGAATGCCTTGAAAGTATTAGCCACTGGTCAGATGGTAAACTTTATTCAGTATTATTTATAGTTGCACTTGATTGCAGTTCTGTGAGGCTCGAGCGTTCATACACCTCACCTGCCTTGGCAAGCCTATTTTTGTGACCTGGCAGCACAGATGTAACACTATGCATTGAAAGCACTTTTTTTGTAATGAATTAACCCCCTCCACCCTCAAAAAGGAATGCCAATTAAGTTGCATTAACTGTGTCATCAACTTATTGTAGTACCTCTGTTCATTCCTGTTACTTGCATATCTTAAAAGGAATAGCTGTTATTGATGTCTTTTTTTTTTTTGTTTTGCATTGAATGTCCACTACTGAAGAAGTGTAGCAGTTTTATGTTTACCATGTAAGTCTCGTAACACTAAAGATACTTTGAATATCAGTCATGATGGCAATTTCTGTATAAAAAGAGCCTTAATGGAACATTGTTTTTGAGATCTAACCTCACCCTCACAAAAGTGGCCACGTTGCAATAAAAACTGTGGCATATTACAGAATGTTGCCTTGTTTTCCTTGGATATTTTGCAAAATGATAATGTGTAACTTCTAAGGGTAAACAGTTATTACTCTAAAAAAAATCAGCTATTATTTTTTATACTGGGCATTTAAGGACTTTTTGGGATAACATTGATTCATGATATTTTCCAGTTCGGTTTAAAAATATTCTGTCTTGAGTCAGCTAATATAAATGCAATCATCATAAGGAGATGCTATTCTGCATATTTCTTGTGTTAATATAGAGTAGAAATTTCGGGTGTTCTTGTTTTCAGTTTGATATACTCTTCAATGTCCAATTTATTTGCTGGATAAATTAGGTAATTTATTTAAATTAACATACATTACATTTCTAAATAGTTTTAATAGAAGCTGGGAGCTCTCTCTCATCTGGTTATAGTGACAATAATTTGAAAAATGTCCTTCAAAAGTTCAATGCATCTCATATTTCACTTTAGCTGGCATTGCAGTATAATCTGCAAATTAGAAAAAAATGACTGCAGTAGGAGACTTAAACATTAGTTGTGGTGTTTGGCTGTTGTCCAGTCTACTTTCCTTATAGAGAATTTGATCTGCTTGCTGTGAGCAGTTTGCTGTTAGCCAGAGCTATTTATGGCAAACACATGCTTTTGTATCTTGTCATAGTTATCCACAAATGGCAAAACTGGACTTGATTCTACTGGTATGCAAAACAGGCATGCTAGTGTCAATTGTGGCTAAGAAACCCAGAGCTCTGAAATAATTCCCTTACCAAAAACCGAAAATAAAAACTCCCTCTTTAAAAAAAAAAAGCAAAAGAGATTTGAGAATACTTTATTTTCCGTGTTTTAAAATTATTATCAGGTTAAAAAAAAAGTTTAAAATGTCTAAGCTTTAAATATGAATGGCTTGGCATCTTTTGCGCTAACTTTATTTCAGGCTCCCAGCTGTCCCTGTGAGTTATCCTGGATATTTTCATGGCTTTTGGGTAAGGCAGACAGAATTTCTAGATAAAGCATAAAAATACTGGCATACATCAAGCCACATGTCTAACTGACGTTTCTACTATGAAATGTTTTTATTCATTTTAAAAGATAAGGGACTCTCAAGTTACGTAATTTTTTTAGCTGTCTCAATTTTATTACATGCCTCTTTAATTCTATAATTTGGAGGTTTACTGTTGCTTTAAACTGTGGTAATTTGTTAAATTGACATAACTGATACTAATATAATTTGCACTTGAATGACATCTTTGTGCTTAAAGCCAAAAACTGATCAAATTAGTGGTTCACCTTATTGAAGCATATTTGGCATTTGAAATGACCACATTTTACACTTACAGTGAAACAACGTTCCAATTAGCTTTAAAAGGTATACGGTGCTCATTAGTAAAGTATTGAGGACACTATTTGAAAAAAAAATATTGAGAAGTAATATTTTACTTTGCTAGCTTGCAAAATGATAAGTGTTTAAAAATAAAATATGTGAAAGTAAGTGAAGCTGTTGAGATGTCTTTTCTTACAGAGCATTAAAAAATTAAACTAATTGCAGATTAGAGAGGCACCAATTATCTTTAGTTTGGCTTTTAGAAATTTAGTTTGTACATTTTCTCATTCAGAGATACCAGTCATTTTGAAAACTGGGTGTTGTAGCAATTTTAACATCTTTAAACAAATCAGAAGAGTTGGCATTTGTCCCAAACTGGCTTTCAGCTGTTGTTTTCCATCATGGTCTAAAATAATGTGGCCAGCATTGTGTATTTAGTGTGCCTCTTTGGTAGATGGGATAAAAAGACTCTAGCCATGTTCGAGTTTCTATGGTAGAGATCCTTTATAGCAGCTTATTTATGGAACTAGCAATTGAGTTTTGGGAGAAGATTCTTAAAATATTTCCTAATTAAGGAATAATCTCAATCATAAATCATGAAGGGATGGGAAAGTTTTTATTGGGTTCACTACTGTGGAAAATTGTCTGGCTCTGTTCTTCATAGTTCTTTTTCTTGCAAATTTAACAATAGTGGAAGTCTAAAACATGGAGTTTTATTTTTTCAAGAATATTAAGGCCACCAGTGCAAGAAGAACTTTTTTAAACAAACAGTGCTTTTCAGGAACTGGAGGGACGGTACAACAGGTTCTGGGTGTGCCTTGCATGCAACTGACCAAGGTTTGATCTTCAGCATCCCATAGATCTCCCAGTCTGCAAGGAGTGATCCCTGAACACTGCCATGTGTGTCTCAAAAACAAAAACAGGCTGGAGAGATAGCATGGAGGTAGGGCGTTTGCCTTGCATGCAGAAGGATGGTGGTTTGAATTCCGGCATCCCATATGGTCTCCTGATCCTGCCAGGAGCCATTTCTGAGCACAGAGTCAGGAGTAATCCCTGAGTGCTGCCGGGTGTGACCCCCCCCCCAAAAAAAAAAAAAACCCAAAACTGCTTTCAGACATCATGGATGTCCTATCTCAGTAAAGGGGTCTAAAGCTCCTCTGTTGCTCCAGACCATCCAAATAATTACTTAATTTTTCTGTAGAATTGGGAGCCATTCCTCCACTTCATTTTTATGTCATAAAGCAATTGGGCAATTTAATCTCAGTCTCAATTTTTAAATTCACTATATGACTATAATAACTATTATACAGTTTTGCATAGTTTAAACTACAGAAACACCTTATGAAAAAACAAACTATTGAAACTATTCTTAATAGCATAATTAGATAATAGACAAGTTAAAAATAATACTGTGATGGGCCAGAGTGACAGTCCAGTGAGTAGGTAATTTGCCTTGTATGTGGCTGACCTGGGTTCAATCCCATTTGGTCCCCCTGGGCACCATAAGGAGTAATTCCCAAGTTCAGAGCCAGGGTTAAAAAAGTATTGTGAGTGTTTGAACATCTTTTTCTAACTTCTCAGTAATTTCAATTTAAGGACTCATTAGTAGTTGATGTAAAGGAATTTTTTTAGAATGAAATGTAGTAGTAGCCTTTATGGCTTGGTCTAATTTTCTTTTTTACTGTGTAGTTAATCATTGGCACCAAAATAATTTCAAAGAAACAAGAAATAGAAGAATAATTGTTTTAAATAATTGCCATAAACTAATCATAGATGTTGAAGATCTATGACTAGTTATTAATACTCTAAAATTTGTAGTCCTATATTATCAAGGCACTTGAAATTCATCTGATCTCTGTAGGTCCTCTGGCAGCTAACCATATTTCTCTGCTACGCAAGTGGAAACTGAAGTTTGGAGAGGTTAAGGGACATCATCAAAGCTATTGAGTAGCAAAGCTGATTCCAGTTCAGTATACTTTCACTCTTTATTGTAACATGTGGTGAGTTACTAATTTTCATTTTGAAAATATGTAAATATTATTTTTGTCATAACTGCTAATTATAGTGGTTTCTTATTTTTCTTGTTTTGGTGTGGGAGACCAAACCCAGGTACTCAAGCCTACAAGACTTTGAAAGCAGTGTCTAAAGAACAGTCGAGGGTCTGGGAGGGTCTGCTTCATGTGTCTATGACCCTGGATTCTAATCCCTTCCCCCAGCCTCTCCCTAAAAAGAGTATTTTTAGTCAGAGAGATAGTATATTAGGTAGGGAGCTTGCCTTGCATGTAGCCCACTCAGGTTCAGTCCTTAGCACCACTTCTAATCCCCTCGATCCTGCCAGGAGTAAGCTCTGAGTACAGCTCTATATAGTACTTTGGTCCATACTGAGTATAGTATGGCCTAAAACTAAATGAACAAAAAAATTTGTTCCTTAGAAAATCCATGCTCATAAAAATCAGCAATGTTTTATGCTTTAAAAGAGTGTTTTATGGGCCCAGAGAAATAGCTCAGGCGTTTGCCTTGCAAGCAGCCAATCCAGGACCAAAGGTGGTTGGTTCGAATCCCGGTGTCCCATATGGTCCCCCGTGCCTGCCAGGAGCTATTTCTGAGCAGATAGTCAGGAGTAACCCCTGAGCATCGCCGGGTGTGGCCCAAAAACCAAAAACCAAAAAAAAAAAAAAAAAAAAAAAAAAAGTGTTTTATGGGCCCGGAGAGATAGCACAGCAGTGTTTGCCTTGAAAGCAGCCGATCCAGGACCTAAGGTGGTTGGTTCGAATCCTGGTGTCCATATGGTCCCCTGTGCCTGCCAGGAGCTATTTCTGAGCAGACAGCCAGGAGTAACCCCTGAGCACCGCCGGGTGTGGCCCAAAAACAAACAAACAACAAAAAAAATAGAGTGTCTTAGGAAACAAAAAAAAAATCCTGTTTGGAGCCGGAGAGATAGCATGGAGTAGGGCATTTGCCTTGCATACAGAAGATCAGTGGTTCAAATCCCGGCATCCCATATGGTCCCCTGAGCCTGCCAGGAGCGATTTCTGAGCATGACGTTTGAGGACTTTTTTTTTTTTTTTGTGAAATCCCTTATGCGGCCTTGCCTCACCCCAACTTTGCCTCCTGCGACCCCCAGGTAATTGAGTTTGAGACCCCTGCCATGGATACTACTGTAATTTATTGCTTGCATTCATATTAAAATGGAACCAGGGGCTGGAGCAGTGACGTTAGAGGTAAGGCATCTGCCTTGCAAGCGCTAGCCTAGGATGGACCACGGTTTGATCCCCTGGTGTCCCATATGGTCCCCCCAAGTAGTAGGTAAATATTTTTTGGAAGAGAGGTATTTTGGGCACATCCTTGATGCTCAGGTCTTACTTTTTTGCTCTGTGCTCCTAAATCACTACTGGTTGGATGCTAGGGATCAAACCAGGGTCAACTGCATGTACCTTACATACTGTACTATCTCTTCAGCCTCAAACAAAGATGTGTTTTTTTCATATGTCATCAGAATTTTCTCCATACATTTTTAGGGTCCCACAGATCCCAGGTAAGCCCTGTGTTTTATTTTTATTTATTTTGGTTTAAGATCATGCCCAGCAGTACTCTGGAGGTCACTCTTGGCGAGCTCAGAAAATTAAATGGGGTGCCAGGGATCAAACCAGATTGGCCGGGCCAGAGAGATAACATGGAAGTAGGGCATTTGCCTTGTATGCAGAAGGACGGTGGTTTGAATCCTGGCATCCCGTATGGTTCCCCCGAGCCTGCCAGGTGCGATTTCTGAGCATAGAGCCAGGAGTAACCCTGAGCGCTGCCGGGTGTGACCCGAAAACCAAAAAACAAAAACAAAAACAAAAACAAAAAACCCAGATTGGCCATGAATATGACAAACAATCTTGCTATACTTATGCCTTATGTTTTAGTAATTATACAAGCCCCAAATAGTAAAAACCTAAATGTATAAGACACACATCCACTTTGAAGACTCTGTTTGCCTTACTTTATATATTATAATCCCATCGGATTTCATTAAGAACAAAAAATGGAGGGGTAGAGTGATGGCACAGCAATGGGGCGTTTGCCTTGCACACTGCTGACCCAGGACAGATCTCAGTTCGATCCCCCAGCGTCCCATATGTTCCCCAACCCAAGAGTGATTTCTGAGCTCATAGCCAGAAGTAACCCCTGAGTGTCACCGGGTGTGGCCCAAATATTAAAAAAAGAAGAAGAAATGGTTTCTCTGGGCTGGAGAAATAACATGGAGGTAGGGCATTTGCCTTGTATGCAGAAGGATGGTGATTCAAATCCCAGCATCCCATATGGTCCCCCGAGCCTTCCAGGAGCAATTTCTGAGCATAGTGCGCTGCCGGGTGTGACACCCCCCCCCCAAAAAAAAAAAAAGGTTTCTCTTGTTTTTTCTATTTAAGACTGATTATTTTGGGGGGGTGGGCCACATCCAGCAGCACTTGAGTTACTCTTGTTTCTGTGCTCAGAAATTACTCTGGCAGGCTAGGGGGACCATCAGGGATGCTAAGATCGAACCTGCCAGCCTCATGTAAGGCAAAGGCAAATACCCTACAAACTGTGTCCTGATTTGTAAGTTTTAAGAACTTTAGTAGAAGCAGAATTGTGAGAGGAAAATGGGAAGGCATTAATGGATAAAAGCGGACATTGGTGAAGAGATCAGTGTTGAAAAATTGTGTGCGAAAACCCAGTCATGATTTACTTTGTAATTTCACAGTTATAAGAAAATAAATTTTTTTCTAAAGGAACATTAGTATACCATCAAGTTTATAACCCAGAAAATAAAGTTTTCTGACTATACAGTATATATTCAAAACTATGGGACGACAGTAAGATTGCTAAGCAAGCATCTGCATGTGGCAGAAGTAAAATAGACCAAGGGGCTAGAAAAATAAATCATTCGATAGATTGAAAGCACATGCTCTGCATGCAGAAGACCCATCTATTGCCATCACTGTATGGTTCACTGAGTACTTCCAGAAGCAACTCCTGAGTACCACTAGGTACTAAAAACACACAAAGTCCACTAAGGTGTAAGAGAAGCTTGGAACAGGTGTGATAGGGTGTTTGCCTTGTATGCAACCAACCTTAGTCTGATCCCTATCATCCCAGATTGTCCCTTGTGCCCTGCCATGAGTAATTCCTGAGTTTAGAACCAGAAGTAACTCCTGAGCACTGCCTGGTGTCAAAACAAAACAAAGGTATAAGAAAAGTCCGAAATACAGAAGGAAATTGTCAGAGAGCAATGAGGAGAATCAACTGCAATGGTAGACAGGTACAGTATCGAATCCACAGTGGAATTCACTGAAACTTGCATAGAGAGGTCAGGGATCTTCCTATAGCATCTTTAGCAGTGACAGGGCAATGTCAGGTTGATGGCTGGAAAAGTGAGGAAGGGATGAAATGGAAACTGTAATATAGAGGAGGGCTTTTCAAATGCACAGTGTGAAAATTCCCCACCTGCTGCATTTGGGAACTCAACAACAGTCCTGCTGTGCATAACTTGTATTCTGCTCATACCAGGTGCAAGATGTCCTGAGAGCTCAGTTGGCCTTTGTTCCATAGCATAAATCCACCAAAGTTGGACTTGACTGTCATATCCATGTCAAACTGTGATAAGGTCTCCAAATGCTTATTCTTCTGTATAATAGCAGATTGTGTACAGATCAGAGGCCCCCCCCCCCCGTCTCATCATTTAATTATCTCCTTTTCAGGGAAAAAATTCCCTCAGTCCCCCCCCCCAGAAAACTTTCTTTTTGGGGGGGTGGATTATGGTGGGGAGAACCACACCCAATAGTTTTTGGGGCCATATCTGGTGATGCTGAGGGAAATGTATGTAGTGTTAGAATTTAGACCAGTGTTCTGGCTACAGCTACATATAAAACAAGTACCTTAACCTCTGTACTATCTCTCCAGTTCCAGAATTATTTTGTTTTGTTTGCAGGGCACACCCAGCAGTGCCCAGGGCTTACTTCCTGGCTCTGCATTCAGGAATCACTTCTGGTGGGACTCGAGACCATATGGGACGCCAGGGATTGAACCGGTTGACCATCTACAAGGCAAACAACTTACCCACTTTATTATATCTCTGGCCCCTGACCCCCAAAACTAAAAATACTGAAAGCACTCTTCAGTTGAAACCAATCCCTCTTTTTTTTTTTTTTTTGGTTTTTGGGCCACACCCGGTGACGCTCAGGGGTTACTCCTGGCTATGTGCTCAGAAGTCGCTCCTGGCTTGGGGGACCATATGGGACACTGGGGATCGAATCACGGTCCATCCAAGGCTAGCGCAGGCAAGGCAGGCACCTTACCTCTAGCGCCACCGCCCAGCCCCGAAACCAATCCCTCTTACCCCATCAGTCCCTCTTCGTTAGGGTTCAAAATCACTCACTTTGAAAATGACCGGTATATTGGGGCCGGAGAGATAGCATGGAGGTAAGGCGTTTGCCTTTCATGCAGGAGGTCATCGGTTCGAATCCCGGCGCCCCATATGGTCCCCTGTGCCTGCCAGGAGCAATTTCTGAGCCTGGAGCCAGGAATAACCCCTGAGCACTGCCAGGTGTGACCCAAAAACCAAAAAAAAAAAGAAAAAAAAAAAGAAAATGACCGGTATAAACTACTTTCAAGCAGTTTCCCTGTCAATGAAGATAGTAACCATTTACTCATTTACCACTTAAAACCTGGTTTACAGGATTGAGAAAGTTTATATAATTTCTCCTCTGAATATCTTTTAATGTTCATATATATGCACATATATTATTTTCGACCTCCAATTTGGCCCTCTAGCACTTAAAATAGTTTTTGATGTATAGTTTTGATGCTAAGGGTATCAGGAATGTTACCTAGTGTAAAATACATGAGCTGTGTATTCTATCTTCGGTACCTACAAATAAATATGTTGCGTGAAATGAATAAAATTTCATATGAATAGTGGAAAGGATCTAAACGGTTTTAATTTCAGATTTTACAGTAGAATGGCCTGATTTATTTGACATCTCAGTGTTTGTTTTGCTTATTCAGGGGGTACCATAACCTTCTGCTCTCTGAATGCATTACAGTGCATTACCTATGTTTTAAAAAATGACATTACTAATGGTTATCTGTATTGTTTTTATTCTCAAAATTCTCAGTGGATTTGGTTCTTGCTTCAGCACCTCTCTCTTTTGTATATATGACTAAAGATTGGTCAAGTTTGAGATCATACATACACAGCTAAAGTGTAAAGAACTGAATTGAACTACATACAATTCACATTTGCCCAAAGTATTTAAAAACAAACACTGGTTTGTTTGGGGTTTGGTTTTTTTAATACATACGAAGCCCTCTGGGGCCTGAGCAATAATAGCATAGTGCATAAGGCGCTTGCCTTGCACAGGGCTGACCCAGATTTGATCCCGGCATCCCATGTAGTCCCCTGAGCCTGCCAGGAGTGCTGCTAGGTGTGACCATAAAAGCAAAAACAAACATATGAAGTTCTCACCCTTTTTTCTTTTGTTTGTTTGATGTGGGCCACACTTCATCCCCAATGGTGTTTTGGAACTGTATGATTTGAACCCGACTTAACTACATCCAATACATGTGCTCTTCCCACTGAAAGCATTGACCCTTAGCAAACACTGAACCTGGAAGAATGAGGATTATAAAATATTTGAACAAGAAACACAATCAGAAAATGTCAGTGATTCATGCAGTAGTTACTGAAGGCATAGTATATGCCAGATCCAGCACTTGAGCTGCCAGGTGTGTCATTTCCCTCTGGGAGCTTGGAAATTCAGAGGCTCAGTTGGGTGTAACAAGCTTTACTGTGTTGTGTGTATCCAACCAGACTATTATGACAGCTTCAAGACTTTCATAGTACATACCTCTTACACAGTTAAAGGCTGTGCTCCCTCAGATCATTACCTGTAATTTTATTTAACAGATGTAAAAAAAGGAGCAGGAGGGGCTGGAGAGATAGCATGGAGGTAGGGTGTTTGCCTTGCTGCAGGACAGTGGTTCAAATCCCAGTATCCCATATGGTCCCCCGAGCCTGCCAGAAACAGCTTCTGAGCATGGAGCCAGGAGTAACCCCTGAGCGCTGCCAAGTGTGACCCAAAAAAAAAACAAAACAAAAAAAAAAAGTGGGGGAGCAGGAAACTCCCAGATATGTATGTGTGCATGATTTAGGGGAATGGTTGAGAGGCTATTTCCTAGGAACTTCAAATATGTTTTTGAAAGTAAGTGATAACTGAATTTATAGTTTAATCAATAAGGGATGCTGATTTGAGTTTAATCAATAAAGGATATTGTTTTAGGGACACACCCAGTGGTGCTTAAGATTTATTACTTATCTCTGTTTAGGGATCACTCATGGTGGTGCTCAGGGAACAGTATGGTGCTGAGGATCAGACCCAGGTCAAGATGTACAAGATGTGTACAAGACAAGCACCTTCCCTGCTCTATTAGTGCATTGTTTTTCTGTTCTTTGCCTTTGTTTGGATTTTGGTTTGCTTAGGGCCCTACCAACAGTGCTTAGAGGGTCTAGGGGACACGGTCCATAATACTTGGATATCTGAGCCAAGAAGTTCAGTTCTGTGGCTCCAGGGTGTGGTGCTTCTCAGACCTTATAGTGCTAGGGACCACCAAGTCCATCCTGGCAGCATTTGGAGACCACAAGGGCCACACTTCTTTTTTTTTTTTTTTTTTTTTTTTTTTTTTTTGTGGTTTTTGGGTCACGCCCGGCAGTGCTCAGAGGTTATTCCTGGCTCCAGGCTCAGAAATTGCTCCTGGCAGGCACAGGGGACCATATGGGGCGCCGGGATTCAAACCGATGACCTGCATGAAAGGCAAATGCCTTACCTCCATACTATCTCTCCGGCCCCTAGGGGCCACACTTCTGATGCTCGGGTGGGGGGAAACCCTGCAGTACCTGGGATTGAATTAGGGTTCTGTGCATGTGGAGCATGCACCCCAACTCCTGTACTATTTCCCCAGCCCCTGCTTTTTGTTTTGTTTTATTTTGGGGGGAGGGGGGGTCACACCAGCAATGCTCAGGGGTTACTTATGGCTCTGTGCTCAGAAATCGCTTCTGGCAGACTCGGAGACCATATGGGATGCCAGGAATTGAACTGGGGTATGCTCTGTTGGCTGCATACAAAGCAAATGCCCAACCACTGTGCTATTGCTTTGGCCCTTGTTTTTATTCTTGTAATCCAAGTCTTTGTTTTTATTTTTGGGCTACACCCAATGGTACTCAAGGATTACTCCTGGCCCTTTGCTTAGGGATTAATCCTGTGAAGGACCATATGGGTGCTTGGGATCAAACCTGGGTTGGCTGCATGCAAGGCAAGTACCTAACCTGCTATACTATCCTGCTCCTAAGATATTTTTGTTGTTTTCAAATTTAAGTGCAATGACTTACAGTGCTGATACTGGTAGGGTTTTGTGAGTGTAATGTTCTAACACCCCACCCTTCAACTTATTTCTGCATATAATAATTTATAGACAAACCCAGTAGAAGTACTTTCCCCCCTTTCTTTTTCCTTTTGTTGTCATAGTGTTGTCCTGGAGCACACTTCTTTTCTTTTGGTGGGGGGGCCACACCTGGCAGCACTCAGGTTACTCCAGGCTTTGCGCTCAGAAATCACTCCTGGCTTGAGGGACCAATGGGACACTGGGGATCGAACTCAGGTCCATCTTGGGTCAGCCGTGTGCAAGGCAAAAGCCCTACCGCTATCGCTGTGCTATCACTCCGACCCCATGATGCTGGGGGATGCAGGGTAGTCAGAAAGTCAGTGGTTCTCTGCAGGTCAAAAGATCTTCGGCTGAAGAGATAGCACAGTGGGCGTTTGCCTTGTATGTGGCTGACCCAGGACTAATGATGGTTCGATTCCCAGCATTTCATATGGTCCCCCGAGCCTGCCAGGAGTTATTTCTGAGTACAGAGCCAGGAGTAACCCCTGAGTATCGCAGGGTGTGACCTAAAAATCAAAAACCAAAAAAAAAAAAAAAAGATTATTCCTCAAACCAGGATCCCAGTCAAAAAAGAATGGTTGCAAGCAGTTCTTTTACTCCTACTTGGGGACTCGGGGGGGGGGGGGGGTGTTGGTGCTCCTGGGCCAAGGGAATAAAAAAAAGAAAAAGAAACTATCTAGAAACTGTATAAAGAGCAACATATTGAACTTACTGGAATACAATTTACTAACATGCTATCAGAGACATAGAACAAAAAAAAAGGTACTTAATGTCTATAGATATAGAGTCAACCAAACAATTAGGATCAGGAAATAGCCTAAGGAGCCCAATAGCACAGTGATAAGGCATTTGCACAGTGGTAAGGCATTTGCCTGGCACCAGCCAACACAGGATGGACCCCTGGTTTGAATCCCAGTATCTCATATGGTTCCCACCCCCCCCCCCCAAGTGTGCCAGTAATGACTTCTGAGTGCAGTCAGGAGTAGTGCGTGAATGCCACCAGGTGTGACAGAAAAACAAAAATAAACAAAAAAATATATAGCCTAGAGAATTTTTCTCTAAAAGAGAGAAAAATTGAAACATCAAGGGACTAATATAACAAAAACTTATTTTAAAGGTGACCCACATGCAGGAGGTTGTTAAAACCTTTACAAAAAGCTAAGCTTGGCTGGAGTGGTGGCACAAGAGGTAAGGCATCTCTGCCTTGCCCACACTTGCCTAGGATGGACCTAGGATTGATCCCCCCTTCCCCAGCGTCCAATATAGTTCCCCAAGCCAGGAGCGATTTTTGAGCACAAAGCCAGGAGTAACCCGTGAGCATCACCAGGTGTGGCCCAAAACAACAACAAAAAGCTAAACTTACCGTTATCTTCCTTCAAGAAGTATAAACTCTAATAAAAAGAAAAAGAAGTATAAACTCTGATCTTTTAGGTGCTAAGGCAACAAAATCAACGGACTATCTCCTGCTGACCCAGGGCATTGTAGGGTTGCCAGAATTTCCACTTTTTGATACCTACCTAAAAGAGGATAAGGAAAAATGGCAAAATTGGATTCATATAGGGTCAAAGAGATAAATAACTACATATGTTTCCTGTGTTAAAGTATAAATACAGCTGAACTGCTTGAAAACAAGAGGATCCTTCACCTGGTTTCCTTTTTTTTTTTTTTTTTTTAATGGGTCATACTCCGCAGTGCTTAGGGGTTACTTCTGGCTCTGTGCTCAGAAGTTGCTCCAGGCAGGCTCAGGGACCATATGGGATGCCGGGATTCAAACTCAGGTTTGTCCTTTGTTGACCATGTGCAAGGCAAACGCCTTACACTGTGCTATCACTCAGGCCCCTTTGACCTGGTTTCTTTTTTTTTTTTTTTTATTTTTTTGGGCCACACCCGGTAATGCTCAGGGGTTACTCCTGGCTATGTGCTCAGAAGTTGCTCCTGGCTTGGGGGACCATATGGGACACCGGGGGATCGAACCGCGGTCCGTCCAAGACTAGCGCAGGCAAGGCAGGCACCTTACCTTTAGCGCCACCGCCCGGCCCTTGACCTGGTTTCTTAAAGTAATAAAAAAGCTAAAAGCCTTTCTGAGTCTCAGAGATGTCTACAGATGAGGCATAATGAAACCAGAGGTTTTTTTTTTGGAACTGTCCTCTGTAGAAGTATAAGCATAGGCTTTCCTTCAGTTGATTAGGTTTCCTGCTACCTAAACTTTTTCAATTCTCACCCACATAGGAGAGTTGTTTTCTGAGCCTGTACATCTTGGAAGCATCTTTGAGCAGTTGTGTGGGGTTCTTTTTGTGGCAAATCTTTAAAAATTAATGTTAAGAATAAGAAATCCACAGAAGCATACCCCCTTTTCTGTTTGTTTGTTTGTTTGGTGATATCTATTTAAGCATCATGATCACAAACATGTTTGTAGTTGGGTTGTAGTCATTAAAAAAAAAAAAGAACACCCCCCTTCACTTGTGCAACATCCCCACTACCAATGCCCCTACCCTTTTCTGTTTTTAAATAATTGTGTTTTGAGAATCCTATAAGCACATTCAACAATGGCTTGCCCATGTAGATTATAGAGGACACTAGTGATCTGTTTTATTTGCAGAACAACTGAAAAGTTTTACTAGTATAGGCTGGACCATTATTGGTTTTTATGGTATTGGGAACACCCATAACAGAAAAGCATTGTAAAAAAAATGAACGAAGAGCTATAGCTCTTTTTGAAGTCGTAGGAACAGCCTATATAAAATGAGAATAACTATCCATAACTACATGTAGAAATGGTTTGTTTGGGAAGAGGTTAACATGAATGATATTCATTTGCCATAATTCATTTGTCTGCACACCTCAGGGGTTAGCTCTGGCCACATTGAGTGCAGTGTAAAGGGGCACAGGTTGTAAAGTACAAACAATTTGTCTGGCTTGTCTTAGTGGGATGAAATAGCATACATGAAGGTGACAGGCATTTGTGTGTATAGCATTATACGAGTAACTTTAAATATTGGCATTGCTAAGTGATCAGCTGATTCATTTCCTAAAGCCATTGAACTGGGGACACCAGAATGAGATCTTCTATGAGTGATGAAAATAGGCTTAGAGCACTTTTATAAAATAGCTTGCAGATGTTGAAGCAAATCCTGAACCACGGGATTCTGATCATTTATAGAATCAGTGACAATTCCAGGAAAAAGACCAACTACATAAGCTGAGTTGCTTACTATATTACATGGGCCTGATACATGGGAGAGCAAATAAATCAAAGTGGCAAGTTCCACATGTTGGGCTGAGTTATAATTAGTACACACTGTTGTGGTGAGGAGTGTGCCAATGACCCCACCTTTCCCTGAGGATGAACCATCAATATAAAATGCCAGCACATTGGGAATAGGAGAGGAGTGAATAATGGAAGAGATTACAAAGAGAATCCTGAAAATGTCCCAAGTTTTTCCCACCTGCTAGTGGGAGGAAAGTTCGCTTGAGAAATCAGCTAAAGCTCATTGAAGAACATCACTGAGAAGTAATATTAAGTCAATTTCCTTTTTAGGGATTGGTAGCACAATGATAAGGGATTCATATCCTAGTAAAGCATGTGTTTGCAATCTCCCTTAATTATTAGTGCAGCTATTCCAAATATGGCACAGTAGTGCAAGTTCTTTTTATTATGTAAATAAATCCATTCTAACAGACCTGATAATTGGACAGTCACTGCCGTTGGTGACTGAGATATGGCAAAAAGTAGTAACCATACTTTTTAGCCATACTTTTTCTCTAGGGTTGAACCAAGAAAAATAGGACGTCTGGAGGCAGTCTATAAAAACTCCAATTTCTTCTGAGCCTTGAATTTAATTGTCTTGGACTATCCAGGGCACATTCTTCTTCTAGAGTGAAGAACAAGTTGCTAAGCTCTGAGTTAGGAATACCAAGAGAGGGGTGAGCCCAATTAATGACTCTCAGCAGTTTCTGAAAATCCTCTAGTGTTTTGAGGTCTTTCCGGTAGATGGAAATTTTCTGAGATGTGCTGTTGTGTTGTTTAACTTAAGAAGGCCCTTAGGAAGGGCTTGGATGGTGGATGGATGGATGAAGGGACCTTTCTCCGCAGTCCCAGGCCACATGGCTCCAACTCCATTAGCCGGCGGGTCTGCAAGTTTAAGGTGGTCGCGGCAGGTAGAAAACTCATCCAGAGACAGGCATCAGGAAATAACAGTTTTATTTGCTCTGGCCATCAAGTGTGGCCTATATTATAAACCTATTTAAGCACATGCCATTCTTAGCTTGCCCTGCGTCTTAACTCCTTTCATTCAGCCATCTCTCCTCTGACCTCCATCCAGATAAATCCTCTTTTGCCCCTTAGATAAAACCTTTTATAATCTTCCCAAGACCCCTCCTAGGAATGAGAGGGTCTTGCAGGTAGTTACACGTAAATTCGGGGTGGAGTCACACTGTAGTGTGCTCAAGAACATAACCCAAATATTCATATGGGGGCAGCATTTGAATTTTTTTGTTGCAACTGTTGGACAGAGGAATGGTATGCACAACTAATGAAGAAGAAACAAACCCTCACACAATGCTGAGGTTCTCCTAGTTTTGAATTCCAAATGCAAATGAACTCTCTTGCCCAGGTCAGAAAAGTGACACTGGGAGCTGCCAGCTGTAGTCATATCAGGTGACCTCCTAAATGGGGAGGCAGAGGCAGGGTAGAGATGCAGAATCTCAGATCTCAGATCCCTGGAGGAAAACTCCTTGGGGAAGGAAACCAGAGAATCCCATAATTATCCTGAGAAGTTGCCCAAGAGACTGTAAAAGGACAAGTTGGAGGATAATGGCAATTCACATGGGATGACCAGGGAACAAGTGAAAAGAATCTGTGCCCTTGACAACTTTGAGCCACTGAATTTCAAATCCAAAATTGGGGCCAGAGAGATAGTACAGTGGGTAAGGTGCTTACCTTGAACACACAGACCTGGTTCCATCACTGGCATCCCATATGGCCTCCTAAGCCCCACCAGGAAATATTCCTTAGTACAGAACAAGGAGTAAGCCCCTGAGCACCAATCATGTATGGCCCCAAAACAAAACAAAAAGCAAAGATGTCCCACTTTCTATGATTGTGAAATTATTTTTAAAAAATTTTACGGGGCCGGAGAGATAGCATGGAGGTAAGGTGTTTGCCTTTCATGCAGGAGGTCATCTGTTCGAATCCCGGCGTCCCATATGGTCCCCTGTGCCTGCCAGGAGCAATTTCTGAGCCTGGAGCCAGGAATAACCCCTGAGCACTGCCGGGTGTGACCCAAAAACCACACACACACACACACACACACACACAAATTTTACACTTAAGATAAAAAAAAAAAAAAAAAAAAAAAAAACAGAAAAATAGGGCCAGAGAGAGTATAGTGGGTAAGGGGTTTGAACCCTGAAACACATATGGTCCCCTGAGCATTGCTAGGATTTCTGATCATAGAGATAAACTAAGCTCTGAGCACTTCCAGGTATATTCTCAAACAAAAGCAAAAACACCTCATACCCTGAAAAGAATTTTTACTAAGCAGTCTTAGAGAGGACGGGAGAGATAGCATGGAGGTAGGGCATTGCCTTGCATGCAAAAGACTGGTGGTTCGAATCCCATATGGTCCCCTGAGCCTGCCAGGGGCTATTTCTGAGCGTAGAGCCAGGAGTAACCCCTGAGCACTGCCAGGTGTGACCAAAAATCAAAAACAACAACAACAACAACAACAACAACAAAAGTCTTAGCAAGAAAATGAAATGTCAAACGGGAACGTAACACCATCACAGTACCTACAGCAAATCTCAGTTTATCCAATAGACCAAACCCAGATTTTTCTATCTAGAAGTGTGTGAGTAATAAAGCCTTCAGGGCCAGAGAGATAATATAGGGGGTAAGAATCTTGCCTTGCACTATGCTGTCAGTCTACAGCAATGCACATAATCCTCTGAGTACCACCAACAGTGATCCCTGAGCAATTCTGGATGTGGCCCAAAGGAAAAACAAGCCTGTAACTGTGATTATAAAAAGATAAAAAGAACCCCAGAAAGTCAGGGAAAAGAAAAATCTAACTGCATACGTCCACTTTATCTTTAGACATTTGACTTTATTAAAACACATACACTTGGGGCCAGAGAGATAGCACAGCATTGTTTGCCTTGCAAGCAGCCTATCCAGGACCTAAGGTGGTTAGTTCGAATCCCCGCATCCCATATGGTCCCCCGTGCCTGCCAGGAGCTATTTCTGAGCAGATAGCCAGGAGTAACCCCTGAGCACCACCAGGTATGGCCCAAAAACCAAAAACAAACAAAACAAAAACAAAAATAAAAAACACTGGGAATACATTAAGCTGAGAGGATTCTGCACCTCAAAAGAAATAGTTCCCAGGATACAAGAGCCACCCACCGAGTGGGAGAAACTATTCACCCAACACCCATCAGATAAGGGGCTAATATCCAAAATATACAGGGCACTGACAGAACTTTACAAGAAAAAAACATCTAATCCCATCAAAAAATGGGGAGAAGAATAGACACTTTGATAAAAAAAGAAATACAAATGGCCAAAAGGCACATGAAAAAATGTTCCTCATCACTGATCATCAGGGAGATGCAAATCAAAACAACACTGAGATACCATCTCACACCACAGAGATTGGCATACATCACAAAGAATGAGAACAATCAGTGCTGGGTGGGATGTGGAGAGAAAGGAACTCTTATCCACTGCTGGTGGGAATGCCGTCTAGTCCAACCTCTATGGAAAGCGATATGGAGATTCCTCCAAAATCTGGAAATTGAGCTCCCATTCGACCCAGCTATTCCACTCCTAGGGATATACCCTAAGAACACAAGAATACAACACAAAAACCCCTTCCTCACACCTTTTTTATTGCAGCACTATTCACAATAGCCAGGTTCTGGAAACAACCAAGATACACTTCAACAGACAAATGGCTAAAGAAACTGTGGCACATATACACAATGGAATATTATGCCACCTTCAGGAGAGATGAAGTCATGAAATTTTCCTATAGATGGATGTACATGGAATCTATCATGCTGAGTGAAAAAAGTCAGAGGGAGAGAGAGAGAGACGCAGAATAGTCTCACTCATCTATGGGTTTTAAAAATAAAAGTCATTTTTGTAACAATCCTCAGAGACAATGAGAGGAGGGCTGGAACTTCCAGCTCACTTCATGAAGCTCACCACAAAGAGTGGTGAGTGCAGCTATAGAAATAACTACACAGAGAACTACCATAGTCATGTGAATGAATGAGGGAACTGGAAAGCCTGTCTGGAGTACAGGTGGGGGTGGGGTGGGATGGAGGGAGATTTGGGACATTGGTGGTGGGAATGTTGCACTGGTGAAGGGGGTGTTCTTTACATGACTGAAAGCTAATCACAATCAAGTTTGTAATCAAGATGTTTAAATAAAAAAAGTTAAAAAAAATAAAAAACACATACACTTACTTATATAAAATATATGATATATCTACCATACAGATCACATATATGTCTTTGTATATGTATACACACAAAATGTGTTCACACTAGCAGCACTGATGAGCAAGTAGGTAATCTGATTACTTGAGTGGTGTGAAGAAGGGAGAGCAAAGTACTGACTGCTGGGGGCTAAGAACAAATTTGATCTGCTCTTACAACCTAATGGAAATTATTTTTTGCCCCAAGAGCTGGAATAAATCGACCTTTCACAACACACTGGTTTTAATGAGGTTTCAAAACAAGTGGCAGGGGTGGGAAGGGTGTCATGACACTCTTCCTTTGTCATGTTTCTCTGAAGGAGATTTCTCCAAGGAGACTGAATCATCAAGGAAATTATTACACACCTCAATCTAAGAAATTAGCCCCATAACACTTGTGTTTACCCCTACATATCTTTCTTTAGAATATTTACTAGCCCATGAATAAATGTAACAGGTGTTAGTTTGCAAATCCAGTCCTATGGTTATTTATATTTTAAAATTATCTGTTATTCCCTGCTGAGTCCTTCCCTTCATTGTCTTTGGGATGTCTGAGGATTGCTTTTCTTTCTTTCTTTTTTTTTTTTTTTTTTTAGAAAATAGGCTCATTGGGGCCCGGAGAGATAGCACAGCGGCGTTTGCCTTGCAAGCAGCCGATCCAGGACCAAAGGTGGTTGGTTCGAATCCCGGTGTCCCATATGGTCCCCCGTGCCTGCCAGGAGCTATTTCTGAGCAGACAGCCAGGAGTAACCCCTGAGCACCGCCGGGTGTGACCCAAAAACCAAAAAAAAAAAAAAAAAAAAAAAAAAAGAAAATAGGTTTATTGAAAGTAGAAGGGAAAGGCAAAGATGGAGCCAGAGATATAGTACAGCAGTTATGAAACTTGCCTTTCACATGGCCAACCAAGATTCTATACCCAGCACCCTATAGAATCCCCCAAGCCTGAGAAAACTGATCCTGCTAGGAGCAGAGAGCCAGGAGTAAATCTGTATACTGCTGGGTGTGACCCTAAAACAAATTTCCCAGCCAAGGAAGAATTTGGTATAAAACTCAATTGGTTGAACATTCTTAGATGTGGTGCACCCTGGGGGTCACACATCAGGTTGGGGTGCTCATATGGTAAACTGATGCTATCTGAGCTTTGCACCCTTAAGTTACAGTGTTTATACACATGCTCACTGGAGTCAGAACTCTTAGTCAAGTCTCACAAGTTTTGCTCACCAGGACTTACTGTCCTGCTTATGCAATGCTCCCCAGAGGTCACACTTTCTGGCACAAAAGAAATTCTTGGTGGTGATGGTGCTAACCAGGTTACACCCCTTTTTGGCTATGATAGAGCCAGAAATTGCTTGAAGGGACTAGAAAGACAGCTCAGTGGACTGCATGTTTGGGATTTTATTTTTTGTTTTTACAGATTCTGATTTATTTTTTCAGATTCTGGTTTATTTTCTTTTATTGTGTAAGAGCATTATCTCTAATATGAATGTATTTTATTTTGATGGTAATACCTGATTTGCTTAATTTTTTCTGTGTTCAACAATTGTTTTTTTTGTTTTGGGGTCACACCTGGCAGCACTCAGGGGTTACTCCTGGCTCTATGCTCAGAAATCACCCCTGGCAGGCACAGGGGACCATATGTGATGCCGGGATTCGAACCAGACCATATGGGATGCCAGGATTCGAACCACCTTCCTTCAGCATGAAAGGCAAACGCCTTACCTCCATGCTATCTCTCCAGCCCCAGTTGTTGGTTTCGTTTTGTTTTTGTTTTTGGGTCACACCCAGCAGCATTCAGGGGTTACTCCTGGCTCCACGCTCAGAAATCGCCCCTGGCAGGCACATGGGATGCCGGGATTCGAATCACCAACCTTTTGCATGCAAGGCAAATGCCTTACCTCCATGTTATCTCTCTGGCCCTGGTTGTTTTTTTTGTTTTTTTTTTTAACAAGTCTTTCACAGTTATATTTAAGATACAAGTGACAGTGAATTAGGGCAATTCCCACCATCAGTGTTGACCTTCCTCTATCCCTGTTCCCAGTATGCATCGCATACCTCCACCCTTAGCACTCTGGATTGCTAGAATAACAGGTCTGTTTTGTATAGCTTATTGTAGTTGAGTCTCTTGATTCTACTGTTGTTGACTTTGGGTTGAATATTTAGGTCTGATCATTTTTTATTTCCACTCAATGTTCATGAGACTGCTTTACCCCTGGTACTATTCACTTTCTTTTTTTCTTAATTTGTTGGAAGACATGGAAATATGAGACAGAATAAGATGATTCATGTTCTCTGGTTCTGTTTGAATGTATGTTTTGTAAGCAGATGACCCAGGTTCAATCTCTGGCACCATACGATCCCCCTAACAACACCACAAGTGACCCTGAGCACAGAAACTTGAGTAGTCATCTAGTTGGGTATGGACCCCCAAGATTTAAAAATTGCTTGAATTTCTTTTTTTTTTGGTTTTTGGGTCACACCCAGCAGCACTCAGGGGATACTCCTGGCTCTATGCTCAGAAATACCTCCATGCTATCTCTCCGGCCCCAAATTGCTTGAATTTCTAAGGAGTATTACAGACAGCAGAACTACCAATATAGTGCTTGGCACATCTGGGACATTTGAATTCATGACAATAACGACATAACATTTGCAAGGCAAATGCTCTAAGATACTGTACTATTTTTCTAAGTCCAAACCAATTTTTTATTTGCTTCTACAGTTACAGAGAAAAAATGAAGAAGCACATGTTCACTCTCAAATATCTCATATAACTGTACTTTTTCATTTTTGTTTGTTTTTGAGCCACAGATGGCAGTATTTATGTTTTGCGCTTGCTTGTGCTCAGGATTTGCTTTTCTGGCAGGGCTCAGGGTACTATATGGGATGCTAGAGATTGAATCCAGGTCACCATGTGCAAGACAGTTAGAACTTGTTGAAATCAAGTGTCCTACCTACTGAATTATCTCCTTGGCCCCTGTCATAACAGTTAAATGGAACAGCCTTATTATATGTAGAAATGATAGTTAGGTGCCTATGTGATAGTATAGTGGGTGGGGTATTTGCCTTGCACACAGCCAATCAGGGTTTGATCCTTGTCATCTCAATATGGTCCCTGGAACAAGCCAGGAGTAATCCCCTAAGTATCATCAGGTGTGATCCCAAAAACAAAAATTTGCAATGTCGTCTATACTTTCATTTCTTAAGTGTGTACTAAGGAAAGAGGTTTTGGAGATTGAGCCAGTCTTCATAGATGAGAAGCATATGATCTTTCACTGGGTAAAACCCCCAGCCCCTGAAATCCTCTAATCATAAGTGGTGGTGTTGATGGGTTTTAGACAGACTCACATTTCCAACATAGTATTCCCTAATGTGTCAAATGAGTAAAATGAAGTTTTCATGACTGGATGATTTATTCACTTAGTCGTCATTGTTCCAACAGAGGAAACAATAAGAGTCTTTTGTTTGTGTTTCTGTGTTTTGAGCATGAGAGATGAAGAAAAAAAAAAGAAACTTTGGTCCTCTATTTCTCCCTCAAAGGGTATCTTTATCTTCAAATTGATATAAATATAATCATAAAATAAAATATATACATCATTGTGACTCTTTCTATGGCTTATTATATTTGCCTAGAAGGGTTCGTTGTCTTCTTTCCATTAAAGTAATGTATGGATATGTTCTGATTCTAAAATATTCAAACATTACAGATGCACATTTAAACAGATGTACAAATAGTAAAACACAGATGCCTCATTTCACTGCCTTTACTCACTCCTCCCCTCACTACTAGGCCCCTATGAAAAAAATCTTATCTTAAAAAAAATCTGTTGCCCCAGTTTGGGGTAGTTACAAAACAACAGATGGCCTATTGCAAGGAATAGGCAGATTCCAGAATGTAGCCAGAATCTCTGAAATCCGGAGCCTTGCTGTGAAACACAGCCCAGAAAGTGCCAAGAAAAAATGTGGCGAGATGACAAAACAAATCAGGGGTGTCCCCTAGAAAAAAAAGATAGGGAATTTGAGACTAATTGGGTTTGCTTCTTCCCTTGTTACTCATTAGGTGGATATCCATGGACAATTTTTGCTCCAATTGTAACATAAGCTTAATATTAGAAGCATGAAATTGTCTGTGGAAACACCAGTCTGTGCCTGAGTTATGTCAGGTGTTCAGCAATATTAATTTTCCTCTTGCTTCCAAAAGAATTTTCTGGGGCCGGGAAGACGGCGCTAGAGGTAAGGTGTCTGCCTTGCAAGCGCTAGCATAGGACGAACTGTGGTTCGATCCCCCGGCGTCCCATATGGTCCCTCGCAAGCCAGGAGCGATTTCTGAGCTCATAGCCAGGAGTAACCCCTGAGCGTCAAACGGGTATGGCCCAAAAAACCAAAAAAAAAAAAAAAAAAAAAAAAAAAGAATTTTCTGTACCTGAAGCACATTATTGATTTATCTATTCTTTTTTTTTTTTCTTTTTGGTTTTTGGTTTTTGGGCCACACCCGGTGGTGCTCAGGGGTTACTCCTGGCTGGCTGCTCAGAAATAGCTCCTGGCAGGCACGGGGGACCATATGGGACACTGGGATTCGAACCAACCACCTTTGGTCCTGGATTGGCTGCTTGCAAGGCAAACGCCTCTGTGCTATCTCTCCGGGCCCAATTTATCTATTCTAAATGAAATTCTAGTTCTGTCTGGCAGTTTGGGGGAGTAGGGGACATATACTGTCTCATATACTGTTGATAGATTATGGAAGGGGAAATTCATACTGTGTTTTTACTGATGAGCTGCTCAGAGCAGGTCAGGGGTTTACAATACTTAAGACTGCTGTACATTCTACATTGCATTTGGGTGCATGCTATGTATGTAGACTCAAGTTAGAGTGTTCAGGATTGAGATGTTTTAATACTCATCACTAGGACTACCACCTAGAGGCATTGAGTGACTTAAGAACAGATTGAGGGAGCCGGAATGATAGCACAGTGGGTAGGTCATTTCTTTGCATACAGCCAACCTGGGTTTGATCCCTGGAATCCCATAAAGTCCCCTGAGCCACCGGGTGTGGTCCCAAGACAAACTTAAAATAAAAAAACAAAGAACAAATTGAAGGGACTCGAAAAAATAATATAGCAGGTAGGGCGTTTGCATGGCACTTAGTTGACCAAAATTTGATCCTTGGCATCCCCCATATAGTCTCAAGCCCAGCATGAGTGATTCCTAAACTCAGAGCAAGATTTCTAAACCCTAAGCATATCCCGTGTGGCCCCCCCAAAAACAAATTAAAATATGTAATATTAGCATCACACTTTGAAAGTTCAGAGGTTTTGGGGTTTGTCATAAAAAATAACTATGGGAGGGCCCGGAGAGATAGCACAGCGGTGTTTGCCTTGCAAGCAGCCGATCCAGGACCTAAGGTGGTTGGTTCGAATCCCGGTGTCCCATATGGTCCCCTGTGCCTGCCAGGAGCTATTTCTGAGCAGACAGCCAGGAGTAACCCCTGAGCACAGCCGGGTGTGGCCCAAAAAACAAAAAAACAAAAACAAAAACAAAAAAAAAATAACTATGGGGGCCAGGAAGGTGGCGCTAGAGGTAATGTGTCTGCCTTGCAAGCAGACAGACCGAGGTTCGATCCCCCGGTGTCCCATATGGTCCCCCCAAGCCAGGGGCGATTTCTGAGCGCATAGCCAGGAGTAATCCCTGAGCGTCAAATGGGTGTGGCCCAAAAACCAAAAAGAAAAAAAAATAACTATGAGGGCCTGGAGAGAGCACAGCGGCATTTGCCTTGCAAGCAGCCGATCCAGGACCAAAGGTGGTTGGTTCCAATCCCGGTGTCCCATATGGTCCCCCGTGCCTGCCAGGAGCTATTTCTGAGCAGCCAGCCAGGAGTAACCCTGAGCACCGCCGGGTATGGCCCAAAAACCAAAACAAAAAACAAAAAACAAAAACCTATGAATACTTTGTATTCATTCTACAGACTAATTTATAATCAAGTAAGAATATCTAGCAGCAAGTAATAAGACTTCTGAAACAGGGCTGGAGATAATTCCTGGTTTAAGCATTTGCCTCATATATGGCCAGCTCTGTTTCAAACTATACCACTGCATATGGTCATCCAGGGACTACCAAGAGTAATACCTGAACACAGAGCCAGGAGTAAGCCCTGAGCACTGCCAGGTATGCCCCCCCCCCAACACACACACACACACACACACACACACACACACACACAAAACGTCTGGAATCACACACACACACACACACACACACACACACACAACTTCTGGAACGATGCAATAGCATTTTCTAGTCTAGGAAGCCAAGAGTGCCCTCTGTTGGTGGCCTGCAGAAAGCCTGGCAACGAATGATTTCAGTGGATTCAAACTACCAAATCTTAGTTTGAAACTTCCCTTCACTGTAGTGATTGACCTTCTTTGAAGCTCAGAGTTTTGAAGAGGTGTAATTTTCTTATATACCACTTTTATTTCTTTTTCTTTTTTTTTTTTTTTTTTTTTTTTTTGGTTTTTGGGCCACACCCCGTGCCGCCCAGGGGTTACTCCTGGCTATGCGCTCAGAAGTTGCTCCTGGCTTCTTGGGGGACCATATGGGACACCGGGGGATCGAACCGCGGTCCGTCCTAGGCTAGCACAGGCAAGGCAGGCACCTTACCTCCAGCGCCACCGCCTGGCCCCATTTTTTTTTTTTGCCACTTTTATTTCTTTAAAAATATGTCTGAGATATCATTTTCTATTTATTTTGGTTTAGGGCCATATCCAGAAGTAGGTGGGGCCACTCCTTGCAATTGCATGCCAGCTTGGAATTGAGTCACTTCGTAGTGGTTCTCTGTTGTGTTTATGAAAGAAAATGCCTTGGCCCCATTCCTACTCACCTTAGCCTCAGGTTTTAGACCCTGAAAAGCGAATCTCTTACACTCATTTCTTTTTTTTTTTTAATTTTATTTAAACACCTTGATTACATACATGATTGTGTTTGGGTTTCAGTCATGTAAAGAACACCACCCATCACCAGTGTAACATTCCCATCACCAATGTCCCAAATCTCCCTCCTCCCCACCCTACCCCCGCCTGTACTCTAAACAGGCTTTCCATT
Organism: Suncus etruscus; assembly: GCF_024139225.1. NCBI lineage: Eukaryota > Metazoa > Chordata > Mammalia > Eulipotyphla > Soricidae > Suncus > Suncus etruscus. The sequence goes on from NC_064849.1 coordinate 53,973,533, forward strand.
TCCCTCATACATTCTCATTATTAGGACAGTTCAAAATGTAGTTATTTATCTAACTAAACTCATCACTCTTTGTGGTGAGCTTCCTGAGGTGAGCTGTAACTTCCAGCTCTTTTCTCTTTTGTGTCTGAAAATTATTATTGCAAGAATGTCTTTCATTTTTCTTAAAACCCATAGATGAGTGAGACCATTCTGCGTTTCTCTCTCTCTCTCTCTCTGACTTATTTCACTCAGCATAATAGATTCTGTGTACATCCATGTATAGGAAAATTTCATGACTTCATCTCTCCTGACAGCTGCATAATATTCCATTGTGTATATGTACCACAGTTTCTTTAGCCATTCGTCTGTTGAAGGGCAGCTTGGTTGTTTCCATAGTCTTGCTATGGTAAATAGTGCTGCAATGAATATAGGTGTAAGGAAGGGGTTTTTGTATTGTATTTTTGTGTTCCTAGGGTATATTCCTAGGAGTGGTATAGCTGGATCATATGGGAGCTTGATTTCCAGTTTTTGGAGGAATCTCCATATCGCTTTCCATAAAGGTTGAACTAGACGGCATTCCCACCAGCAGTAAATAAGAGTTCTTTCTCTCCACATTCCTGCCAGCACTGTTTATTCTCATTCTTTGTGATGTGTGCCATTCTCTGTGGTGTGAGGTGGTATCTCATCGTTGTTTTGATTTGCATCTCCCTGATGATTAGTGATGTGGAGCATTTTTTCATGTGTCTTTTGGCCATTTGTATTTCTTCTTTGTCAAAGTGTCTGTTCATTTCTTCTCCCCATTTTTTGATGGGATTAGATGTTTTTTTCTTGTAAATTTCTGTCAGTGCCTTGTATATTTTGGAGATTAGCCCCTTATCTGATGGGTATTGGGTGAATAGTTTCTCCCACTCAGTGGGTGGCTCTTGTATCCTGGGCACTATTTCCTTTGAGGTGCAGAAGCTTCTCAGCTTAATATATTCCCATCTGTTAATCTCTGCTTTCACTTGCTTGGAGAGTGCAGTTTCCTCCTTGAAGATGCCTGTAGTCTCAATGTCCTGGAGTGTTTTGCCTATGTGTTGTTCTATATATCTTATGGTTTTGGGTCTGATATCAAGGTCTTTAATCCATTTGGATTTTACCTTCATACATGATGTTAGCTGGGGGTCTAAGTTCAAATTTTTGCAAGTGGCTAGCCAGTTGTGCCAACACCACTTGAAGAGGCTTTCTTTGCTCCATTTAGGATTTCTTGCTCCTTTATCAAAAATTAGGTGATTGTATGTCTGGGGAACATTTTCTGAGTATTCAAGCCTATTCCACTGATCTGAGGGCCTGTCCTTATTCCAATACAATGCTGTTTTGATAACTATTGCTTTGTAGTACAGTTTAAAGTTGGGGAAAGTAATTCCTCCCATATTCTTTTTCCCAATGATTGCTTTAGCTATTCGAGGGTATTTATTGTTCCAAACGAATTTCAAAAGTGCCTGATTCACTTCTTTGAAGAATGTCATGGGTATCTTTAGAGGGATCACATTAAATCTGTATAATGCCTTGGGGAGTATTGCCATTTTGATGATGTTAATCCTGCCAATCCATGAGCAGGGTATGTTTTTCCATTTCCATGTGTCCTCTTTTATTTCTTGGAGCAGAGTTTTATAGTTTTCTTTGTATAGGTCCTTCACATTTTTAGTCAAGTTGATTCCAAGATATTTGAGTTTGTGTGGCACTATTGTGAAGGGGGTTGTTTTCTTAATGTCCATTTCTTCCTTATTACTATTGGTATATAGAAAGGCCATTGATTTTTGTGTGTTAATTTTGTAGCCTGCCACCTTGCTATATGAGTCTATTGTTTCTAGAAGCTTTTTGGTAGAGTCTTTAGGGTTTGCCAAGTAGCGTATCATGTCATCTGCTCTTACACTCATTTCTAATTGGCTGTCCAGGGTCAGCAACAACTTGGTAAATTGCTGATCTCAAAGGGTACCTCTCAAAGTTCCAGGAGGAAACAGATGGCACCCTCAAATAGGATAATCCAACCTGAGCTTTTTGGAGGTATCATTTACTCACACGTGTGCAGTATGTGGGACCCTACCTCTAAAGTGAGTGTCATGGCTGGAAGGATAAAGTGGGAGGGTGGGGCCTGTCCTGAGAACAGCTGTGAGTAAACAGCCCAGGGAGACTATTCCAGGATGAGGTCAGCATCACTCTCACCATTCTCTCTCCCTTGGATCTTTGTGGGGGAATCTTCCATGGGGGGGCGGGGTGGGTCTTCAAAGGCCTTGAATTACTTGGCAGGGAAGTCACATCCTCTACAAAATAAGGATGAAGGTGAGTGAATAGTTGATCTGGACAGCGAATACCCTTTGTACAGGTTAAACATGAATTAGACGAAGAATCCTCAAGTAAGCTAATGATGACTCATTGTGATTTATACAATTAAAAATCTGTATTTGGTCTTCATCCCAAACTCTGGCAAGATTCCTGAACCCCTTGGAATTTCCCAAGTGATAAACAAGAACCAGCTGTTTTTGTTATGTTAATGAGGTGACTTTTGTATAATTCCCTCAAAGATGAGTTTTAGTTACCTGTGACCTACTACTTAATTAATGGGTAGGGACTTTCAGCTGACCCCCTTAAACCTCCAGAGAGAAGAGTCTGGAGGTTGCCTCAATCACAATGGCCAGTAACTACATCAACCAGGCTATGCAGCATGTAATGTCCCTAAAGGGCAGGGTTCAGAGACCTTCCAGTTGATGAGACAATGCATTCACACAGTCACACAGCTGGGCCCCAAATGTCATAAGGTTTCATGGGGACTAAGATTCCTATGTTCTGGACCTTACTCAGCTACTGATCCATAAGAAAAAAAATTGCGGGGGGGGGGGGGGCACACCCGGCAGTGCTCAGGGGTTACTCCTTGCTCTGTGCTCAGAAGTCACTTCTGGCAGGCTCAGAGGACCATATGGGATGAAGGATTCGAACCGGGGTCCATCCTGTATTTGGCCACGTGCAAGGCAAATGCCTTACCTATGTGCTATCACTTCGGCCCCAGATCCATAAGTAATAATATTCATTCATGAGGCCAGAGAGATAGCACAGTGGTACGATGTTTGCCTTGCAAGCAGCCAACCCAGGACCAACGGTGCTTCAAAACCTGACATCTGGTGTGATCCGTCGTGCCTGCCAGGAGCGATTTCTGAGCACAGAGCAAGGAGTAACCCCTGAGCACTGCCGGTTGTGGCCCAAAAACCAAAAGAAGAAGAAAAAAAAAAAAAGAAAGAAAGAATATTTATTCAAAAAAATGGGGCTAGAGCAGTAGCACAGCAAATAGAGCGTTTGCCTTGCACGTGGCCGACCCAGGACCGATTTGACCCCTGTTATCCCATAATGTCCAAGCACTGCCAGGAATTATTCCTGAGCTCAGAGCAAAGAGTAATCCCTGAGCACCACTGAGTGTAGCCCAAAAACCAAAAAAGAAAAGAAATCTGACATGCCATCAGATTTCTCCAGAATTGAAAAGGAAGACATGGGGCTGGAGAGATAGCATGGAGGTAAGGCATTTGCCTTGCATGCAGAAGGACGGTGGTTCGTATCCCGGCATCCCATATGGTTCCCCGAGCCTGCCAGGAGCGATTTCTGAGCATAGAGCCAGGAGTAACCCCTGAGCGCTGCTGGGTGTGACCCAAAAACAAAACAATAAAAAAGAAAAGAAAAGGAAGACATAAGCTTTGTATTTTCTTGGCTATGTTTTTTGTTTCAAAAATTATTTTAAAAATGAGGTTACATCACTGAGGTCATAAAATATGGTTTAAATATTGGGGATATGGCTCAGTGGTAGAGCACATGCTTCACATGTTTGAGGCCCTACATTTGATCCTACAAAAAATTTTAATATTTCATAATAAATGTGTAGAAAAGGGCAAATTGGAAGAAAATATGAGTAAATTTCTGTTCTTGTTTATTTGAGGGTCATACCTGAAGCTGCTCAGGGTTTATACTTGGCTTTGTGTTCAGAGATCACTGCTAGTGGTGCTTGGGCATAAGTACTAAGTACCTTATCTCTGGGACTCTCTCTACAGCCCCTGAAGAATAAAAGTTTGTTGTTGATGTTAAGTCTGGATTACAACCAGCAATGATCAGGGCTTATTCCTGGCTCTGCACTCAGGAAACATGGTGTTCTGGTGACTCAGGTTGGCTCTGTATCCACTATATTACACTATCCACTGTATTATCACTCTATCCCCAAGAATAAACTATTTTAAAAAACCTATTCTTTACAGAGAATTACCCTCTCCCAAATTACAGCATGATCATTATAGCAGGTACCTATTATAGAACCACATAGCTTTTCTCTCCTTTTTTTTTTTTCTTTTTGGCCACATCCAGCCAATGCTCAAGGGTTACTCTTGGCTCTATTAGGAATTACTCCTGGTGGTGCTTGGAGGACCATATATGGGATACCTGGGAAGCACCGTTGGTCCTGGGTTGGCTGTTTGCAAGGCAAACGCCCTACCCACTGTTCTTTTGCTCGACCCCTGTTCTAGCTGTTATGAATACACACACACATACACATACACACACACACACACACATATTGGTTTTTCGGTCACACCCAGCAGCGCGCAGGGGTTACTCCTGGCTCTGCACTCAGAAATTGCTCCTGGCAGGCTGGGGGGAGCATGTGAGGTGCCAGGATTTGAACCATTGACCTTTTGCACGCAAGGCAAACGCCTTACCTCCACTCTATCTCTCCTGCCCCTGGGATGCCAGGATTTTAACCACCGTCCATCCTGGATCAGCTGTGTGCAAGGCAAACGCCCTACCGCTGTGCTATCTCTCTAGCCCCCACAAGCCAGAAGCAACATAGAAGAAAAATCTTAAAATAAAAAGAAAAAATGGCCAAATTAAAAAAAAAAAAAAGGGAGGCCGGAGAGATAGCATAGAGGTAAGGTGTTAACCTAAGTCAGCCACACACAAGGCTAGTACCCTACCATTGTACTATTGCTTTACTCTCCCACCATAATTTTTTTTTTTTTTTTTTTTTTGGTTTTTGGGCCACACCTGGCAGCACCCAGGGGATACTCCTGGCAGGCTAGGGGGACCACATGGGATGCCGAGATTCGAACCACCATCCTTCTGCATGCAAGGCAAACACTCTACCTCTATGCCATCTCTCCGGCCCAAACCCCCATAATTAAAAAAAAAAATTCTGGGGCCGGAGAGAGAGCACAGTGGTAAGGCATTTGCCTTAGGAGCAGAAGGACAGCTGTTCAAATCCCAGCATCCCATATGGTCTCGAGCCTGCCAGGAGCAATTTCTGACCATAAAGCCAGGAGTAAGTAACCCCTGAGCGCTGCCGGGTGTGACCCAAAAACAAAAAAACAAAACAAACAAAAAAAAATTCTGAAGCTGGAGAGACAGCACAGCAGGTAACACGTTCGCCTTGCAAGCAGTCAATCAAGGACAGACGGTGGTTCGAATCCAGCGTCCCATATGGTTCCCTGTGCCTGCCAGGAGCAATATCTGAGTGCAGAGCCAGGAGTAAAGCCCTGAGTGCCGCCAGTGTGACTCCCTAACCCCCCCCCCCAATTCTCTGATTAGTATTATGGACAAATACAAAATTAACTTTAAGTCATGTATATAAAATAGTACACATTGTTTATTTTGGAGGATCCACACCTGGCAGCACTTAGGGGTTACTCCTGGATCTAGGCTCAGAAATCATTCTTTGAGGGCTCAGGGGATCATATGAGATGCCAGGAATCAAACCCGGGTCAGCTGCATGCAAGGCAAATGCCCTACCTGCTGTGCTATCGAACCAGCCCTCATATTATCTATTTAGAGCAATATAAAAATATTTAAGGGACCAGAGCAATAGCACAGTGGTAAGGCATTTGCCTTGCACGCGGCCAACACAGGATAGACCCGGGTTCAGATCCCAGCATCCCATATGGTCCCTCAAGCCTGCCAGAAGCAACTTCTGAGCGAAGAGCCAGGAGTAACTCTAGAGCACCGCCGGGTGTGACCTAAAAACAAAAACAAAAAAAAAGAGATTTTAAAAATTCATACATTTCATGGAGCTGGCGAGGTGGCGCAAGAGGTAAGGTGTCTGCCCTGAAAGCGCTAGCCAAGGATCAGGACCACAGTTCGATCCCCCGGCGTCCCATATGGTCCCCCCAAGCCAGGGGCAATTTCTGAGCGCTTAGCCAGGAGTAACCCCTGAGCATCAAACGGGTGTGACCCGAGAAAACAACAACAACAAAAATTCATACATTTCAGTAATTAAAATTTAGCAGACCCAATAAACTTTAAACTTAATAAAATTAGTTGATTAGTAACATTAAATATGTTCAACTTTTATATTTTGTTATTTGTGATGCATTCACATATGTAGTGTTGGGGCATCAGGAAGTGTTGGGACCAACGCCCCAGGGCCAAGTACATGTCAATTTAAGCCACAGTTTAAATATGTCTATTTAAGCCACTGCCTAACTCCTAGCCAATATTTCTTACATATTTCCTAAGACAAGATAGCCACAGCACTTAATTTATTCCTTTGAAGCAGAAGCCTCATGTCCCAATCCTGAGGGACTAGGGAGCACAGGTCTAGAAACAAATGCCAATACAGGAAATAATCCACACAAGGTTGAACAAAATAAAACAGGAAAGTTCCGCCACAAGCTTCTGCTCACTGGTAAAAGATACCAGCAGCAGATAGACTAGTTGTGGAAATAAAAACCCAAAAGTGGCTTCTTCCAGTGACCAAGATCTTTTTTTTTTTTTTTTTTTTTTTTTTTGTGGTTTTTGGGTCACACCCGGCAGTGCTCAGGGGTTACTCCTGGCTCCATGCTCAGAAATTGCTCCTGGCAGGCACAGGGGACCATATGGGATGCTGGGATTCGAACCGATGACCTCTTGCATGAAAGGCAAACGCTTTACCTCCATGCTATCTCTCCAGCCCCAAGTGACCAAGATCTTTATTGAGAAGAGAAGGACCACCCCCAAGGGTGAAGAACAAACAGGTAGAGGTTGGAGATCAGTTCAGAGGTACTTCCAGTCCATGAGTGACTAGCATAAGCAAAAAAGAATTATCCTGAATAGAGTGAAAACCGGTTACTCCAACACTCCTTTGCCATCTCAGCCCAATTAAATCTTTTTTATTAAATTACCTTGGACAGTTAAAAAGTTGTGGTAGTTGAGTTTCAGTCATACAATGTTCCAACACCCATCCCTTCACCTAATAAGTGTTACTCTTGATCTACTAAGTGTTCATTTTTCCCACCACCAATTTCCCCAGTTTCCCTTCTGTCCTCAACCCCACCCACCTTGCCTCTATGTCAGATTCTCTCTCCCTCTTTCTCTCTGTCTCTGTCTCTCTCTCTTTCCCCCTCCCCTTTTCTCCCTTCCTCCTTCTCCCCACCCCCTCTTTACCTTTTAGGCACCATGGTTTGCAGTACTGTCACTGAAAGGGTAACATACATATCATTTTACTTCCTTTCAATTCCAGAGTGATCATTTCCAACTATTGTCATAGTGATTCCTTCTCTGTCTTAATTTCACTTCCCCTTCATCATTTATTTTGGTTTTGGGTATTCTCATACTATAGTGGGTTATTTTTTTTAATATCCTGCAAATGAATATAGTCATTCTATGTCTGTCCCTCTACCTAGTATTTATTTTGCTCAGCATGATACTCTCATTGTCTATTCATGTATAAGAAAATTTCATTACTTCATTTTTTCTAATAGCCCAATTCTTAGTATAAAGTAGATGATCGTGTTTTCTTTTTTGTTGTTGGTTTGTTTGCTTTTTTGTTTAGAGGCCACATCCAGCAATGCTCAGGGTTGGGTTACTGACTCTGTACTCAGAAAGTACTCCTGGCACATTCAGGATACCATATGGGATGCAGGGAATTAAATCTGGATCAACCACATGCAAAGAAAGTAAGTGCCCTGGGGGCCGGGCGGTGGCACTAAAGGTAAGGTGCGCCTGCCTTGCCTGCGCTAGCCTTGGACGGACCGCGGTTCGATCCCCCGGTGTCCCATATGGTCCCCCAAGCCAGGAGCAACTTCTGAGCGCATAGCCAGGAGTAACCCCTGAGCGTTACCGGGTGTGGCCCAAAAACCAAAAAAAAAAAAAAAAAAAAAAAAAAAAAAAAAAAGAAAGAAAGTGCCCTACTCACTGTGCTATCATTTTGTTATTTAGTTTTTAGTCTGACCTGGCAGTGTTCAGAGATTACTTTTGGTGGCTCAGGGATCATATGTAGAGCCAAGTTTTGAACCCAGGAAAACTCTGTGCAGTGAACCACTATTTGAATTTTTGTATGTAGTTAGCAATGATATTAAGAATTAGTTGTTCTTGGGGCCGGCGAGATGGCGCTAGAGGTAAGGTGTCTGCCTTACAAGCGCTAGCCAAGGAAAGGACCACGGTTCGATCCCCCGGTGTCCCATATGGTCCCCCCAAGCCAGGGGCAATTTCTGAGCGTGTAGCCAGGAGTAACCCCTGAGCATCTAACGGGTGTGGCCCAAAAAACCAAAAAAAAAAAAAAAAAAAAAGAATTAGTTGTTCTTGACGAAATATAGGAACATGCTCTAAAACAGTACAATATTTTTTGCTTCTAAGTGCTTTGGAGGTTAAAGCAGTAGTACATGGGTGAGGCATTTGCCTTGAACATGGATCTCTGGCATTCCCATATGGTCCCCAGAGCCCACTAGGAGTAACCCCTGAACACAAAGCCAGAAGTAATCACTGAGCAGCACTGGGTGTGGCCCCAAAACAAACCAAAAAACATTATTTTTCTTTTGGCGGCACTCAGGGGTTACTCCTGTCTCTGCGCTCAGAAATCGCTCCTGGCAGGCTTGGGGGACCAAATGGGATGCCAGATTTGAACCACCATTAGTTCTGGGTCGGTTGCGTGCAAGGCAAACCTATTATTTTTTAAGGGAATGTGCAGGCAATGCTCAGGGGCCACTCCTGGCTGGGGAACCACTTGGTCCATATGTAAGGATACTTAGAACTCTCTAAAATTACCCTCAGTGGTGCTTGGGGTGTTATGAGATGCCAGGGATCAATTGTTTGTCTTGCATATGTTCCTGAACCCTGTACTGTCTTCCCAGCCTCTGAGACAATTTTTTTTATTCTTATTTGAAAGTTTTGAAGCCAAGCTGTATCTTATTGTTAGTGTTAACATTTAAAAAACTGACTTCTTGTTGTTGTTGTTCACTCATACCCGCAAATTCTATCAGTAAACTTGGGAATCACAGACATGCTCTAAAACAAACATGTACCCATGTTTTTCGTTTCCCCACTGAGTGTTATAGAATGTGATGACTGTGACAGTACTGAAGCTTCATAAAGCAGGGTTGACATCCTGTTGTTTTCCAGGAACCTTCTGGCTTTCTGCCATAAATATACACTTGCAAAATGCATCTGCACACTTAAGCATTTTTAATTTTGAAAGTAGAAAGCACTTTAGAGACCATTTCCTACTGCAATAAACAGGACTTAGTGGCCAGAGTGATAGCACAGCAGAAGACATTTGCCTTGCATATGCCCGATCCAGGATGGACCTGGGTTCGATCCCCAGCATCCCATATGGTCCCCCAAACCTGCCAGGAGCAATTTTTGAGCACAGAGCCAGGAGTATCCCTTGAACGCTGCCAGTGTGGCCCAAAACAACCTATGTAGCATGCACCGCATATCTTAAATACAGACCTTCCCTCATGCCAGCTGCAAGGCTTTCATCTAGGGTGTAGACTAGAGGATCAAAGCCAGGTCTGCAGTGTTCAAAGCAAGTACCCTCCCACTTTCCTATCTCTCAGGACCTTTCAAAATTCCTTTTTATTTGCTTGTGGCTGATCCAGTTTTGATCCCTTACCACAGAAGCAAGAGTAAGACTGCATACCACTTGGTGGGCTCAAAAACCAAAATAATTTAAAAAGTGACTGGAGTTCAGTGGTGTGTACTCATAAATTAAACTCACTTGCTCAAGAAAAAGTAACACATCCATATTGGAAATACAAGTTCTGAGACTTCTGCTTTCTGTCATAATAAGAGTAACCAGAATTAAACTTGCTGTCTGTCTGCAAAACGAAAATACTGAACAAAAATCTGAAACTGTGGTTTTAGGCATTAGACAATAAGATGTATAGAATAAGCTGTGATCTCTGGAGGGAAATAAAGATAATTATATCTGAACTCCAGATAATTGTCCAAGTCTACTGCCTAGAGAGAGTTTCCAGGCCATAGCATAGAGAGTGAGAAACGAGGTAAGATTCTATGGTCTATTGAGTTGAGATTCCAATAGCTAAAATTTGTGGGTTTGGTAAATGACTGCAGAGAGAAAACTCCAAAGAGCTGAAAAGGGCTCTTTTCTAGTCTTTCACTAAGTACTGATAAGTACATGTGTTTGAGCCAACTACCAAGATTGAGGGATAGGAGACTGAAATTCCAAAATGAGAGCTGACGTTCACAAAGATTGGTAAATATCTGCATCCTCAGAAAGCCGGAATGGGGCTGGAGGATAGCACAGTTGTAGGGCATTGCACGTGGCAATCAGGATGAGCCCAGGTTCAAATCCTGGCATTCCATATGGTCCCCTGAGCCTGCCAGGGGTGATTTCTGAGTGCAGAGTTTTGTAGAAAACTACAAAATACTGCTTTAACCCCATATTTTGTTTGACCGATGCAAACAACAATTGTCACTCTCACACCGTTTTTTTTGTTTTGTTTTGGTTTGGTTTTTTGGTTTTTGGGCCACACCCGGCAGTGCTCAGGGGTTACTCCTGGCTGTCTGCTCAGAAATAGCTCCTGGCAGGCACGGGGGACCATATGGGACACCGGGATTCGAACCAACCACCTTTGGTCCTGGATCGGCTGCTTGCAAGACAAACGCCACTGTGCCATCTCTCCGGGCCCTCTCACACCGTTTTTACTATATTTAACTCTTATCTTTAACAACAACAAAAAAAGAGTTTACAAAACCTTCTGCTAACACTTTAATGAATGCATTGATGATTCAGTATTTTCAAAAATATACTTGCTACTGAACTATTTCTTCTTTGCTTTCTCTTCCATCTCTTTAGTTTTTCTTTCTACTTTCTCTCTTTTTTAATAACTGTGCTTCTGGTCATCATGAAACAAATGTCTTATGATCAGTTATGTCAACTATGTGATGCATTTCTGTAAATAAATTTTATTTTTTGTGGTTTTTGGGTCACACCCGGCAGTGCTCAGGGGTTATTCCTGGCTCCAGGCTCAGAAATTGTTCCTGGCAGGTACGGGGGACCTTATGGGACGCCAGAATTCGAACCAATGACCTCCTGCATGAAAGGCAACGCCTTACCTCCATGCTATCTCTCCGGCCCCTTCTGTAAATAAATTTAATAAGAATAATAAAATAGAAATAATGTGAAAAAATACTGCTCTAAGAAATCAAAGAAGATATATGGTAATGAAAACATATATCCTGCTTATGCATTGGAAAGATCAACATCATTCCAATTGCAGTACTTCCCAAAGTATTGTACATATTTAATGCAATCCCTATAAGGATACCCATGACATTTTTCAAAGAAATAGATCAAACACTTCTGAAATTTCTTTTTTTTTTTTTTTTTTTTTTTTTTTTTTGTTTTTGGGCCACACCCGGTGACGCTCAGGGGTTACTCCTGGCTATGCGCTCAGAAGTCGCTCCTGGCTTGGGGGACCATATGGGACGCCGGGGGATCGAACCGCGGTCCGTCTCCTAGGCTAGCGCAGGTAAGGCAGGCACCTTACCTCGAGCGCCACCGCCCGGCCCCTTCTGAAATTTCTATAGAACAATAAACCTCCATGTATAAAGCAATCCTTGGGGAAAAGAAGATGGGATTCATCACTTTCCCCAACTTCAAACTCATCATTAAAACAGAATGGTATTGGAATAAAGACAAACTCTCAGATCATTGAAATAAACTTGAATATCGCGAGACTGACACTCAGGTATATGATCAATTAATCTTCGATAAAGGGCAAGAAATATGAAGTGGAGCAAGAAAAACATCTTTAATAAGTGGTTTTGGGAAAACTGGTCAACTACATACAAAAAAAAGTGAACTTCTTTTTACTTCTCTTTACTGCTATACACAGAAGTCAAATCAAAATAAATTAAAGATCTTGATATCAAACCTGAAACCATAGGTACAAAAAATAAAATGTAGGGGCTGGAGTGATAGCACAGTGGTAGGGTGTTTGCTTGCACACAGCTGACCCAGGATAGACCTGGGTTTGATCCCTGGCATCCCATATGTTTTCCTGAGCCTGTCAGGAGTAATTTCTGAGTGCATAGCCAGAAGTAACCCTTCACTGGGTGTGGCCCAAAAACTAAATAATAATAATAATAATAACAATAATAATAAATAAAATGTAGGCAGAACACTCCATGATTTTGAAGCTAAAAGCATCTTCAAGGACAAAACACTACTAGCCAAACAAGTGGTGGTAAAGATAAACAAATGGAACTACATTAAACTAATTAGCTTCTATACCTCAAAGGAAATGGTGATTAGGATGCAAAGACTGCCCACAGAATGTGAGAAACTATTCACCAATACCCATCTGATAAAGGGTTAATATCTAAGATTAAAAAAGACACTGGTAGAGCTTAACAAGAACAAGACATCTAATCTCATCTCAAAAGTGGGAAGAAGAGATGTACAGAAACTTCCTCAAAAAAAAATATAGATGGCCTTTGGCACATAAAAATGTTCCACATCTGGGGCTGGAGCAATAGCATAGCATGTAGGGCATTTGCCTTGCACACAGCTGACCCGAGTTTAATCAGCAGCATCTATATGGTCTCTTGAGCCAACAGGAATGAGTCCTGATCATAGAACCAGGACAAACCCCTGAGTGCCACTGGGTGTGGCCCAAAATCTAAAAAAGCATACCATTAATCATCAGGGAGATGAAAATTCAAAACAACAATGAGATACCATCTCATTGAATGACAGAGATCAAAAAGAACAAGAACAGCCATTGCTGCATGAATGTGTAGAGAAAGGGACTCTCATTCACTGCTGGTGCAAATGTCAACTGGCCCAGTCTTTTTGGAAAACATATAGATATTCCTCCAAAAAATTAGAAATTGAGGGGCCTGAGAGATAACACAGCAGTAGGGTGTTTGCCAAGCATGTGGCCAACCTGAGATGGATCCAGGTTCAATTCCCGGTATCCCATATGGTTCCACAGTGATTTTTGAGCACAGAGCCAGGAGAAACCCCTGAGCACAGCGGGGTGTGGCCCCAAAACAAACAAAAAAATTGAGGGGCTGGAGAGATAGCACACCAGTAGGGCATTTGCCTTGCATGTGGCTGATCCAGGACAGACCCAGTTTGATTCCCAACATCCCATATAGTCCTCCGAGCCTTCCAGGAACAAAATTTCTGAGCACAGAGCCAGGAGTAACCCCTGAGCACTTCCGGGTGTGGCCCAAAACCAACCAAACAAAAAATTAGAAATTGATCTTCCATATGACAGCAATACCATGTCTAGAATATACTCTAAGAGCTCCAAAACACAATGCAGAAAATCCCTCTGCATTCCTATGTTCATTACAGTACTATTCACAATAGCAAGAATCTGGAAACAACACAAGTACAAAATAAAAAAAAATTAAAAGTTAAAAAATTAAAAAAAAGGGCCCGGAGAGATAGCACAGCGGCGTTTGCCTTGCAAACAGCTGATCCAGGACCAAAGGTGGTTGGTTCAAATCCCAGTGTCCCATATGGTCCCCCGTGCCTGCCAGGAGCTATTTCTGAGCAGACAGCCAGGAGTAACCCCTGAGCACTGCCGGGTGTGGCCCAAAAACCAAAAAAAAAAAAAAAAAAAAATTAAAAAAAAAATTAAAAAAAAAAAAAAAGGAAACAATACAAGTTCCTGAGAACAAATGAGTGAATAAAGAAACAATGGTACACCTACACAATGGAATACTATGCAGTTGTTAGGAAAAATGAAGTCATGAAATTTGCTTATATATAGATGGATTCAGAAAGTATTATGCTGAGTGAAATGAGTTCAAGGGAGTGGTAGTGACATAGAATAATTTCACTCATTTGTAGGATGTTTTTTAAGTATGGTATTAATATCCAGAGACAATAGAGATGAGGGCCAGAAAGACCAGTCCATAGTAGGATGCTTGCCACAATAGTGGGTGGATGATTTTAGGGTAGAGAAGGGACCACTATTACAATGATAGTTGGACAAGAACTGGATGCTGAAAGGAGATAAAGTGATATTCATGATAACACTTCAGTAACAATATTGCAAACCACAGTGTATAAAAGGTGAAAAAGAGAGTGAAGAAATATGTCTATCACAGAGGCAGACAGGGTAGAGAATGGAGGGAAAGGGGAAAAGAAACTGGGACATTGGTGTGGAAAAAAGTGTACTGGAGAAGGGTGTTATAGATTGTGTGACTGAAAATCATGAACAACTTTGAAACTGTATCTTATGGTAATTCAATTAAAGAATATATTAATAAAAAGGGCCACAGCAATAGCACAGTGGATAGGGCAATTTGCTTTGCCCATGGCTGACTCAGGTTCAATCCCTGGCATCCCATATGGTCCCTGAGCAACACAAGGAATGATCCCTGATCACAGCCAGGAATAACCCCTCAACACTGCCAGGTGTGGTCCCAAAACAAAATAATTTATTTATTAAAAATAAAATTAGGGGTCAGAGCGGTGATGCAAGTGGTAAGGCTGAGGTAAAGTGTCCTAAAATGATATTTTATAAAGAAAAAAGCCTGGCAAGGAAGATTTGGTGGTGTATCAGTCCCAGGAAAGAAAAAGGTACAGGGGCCGGAGCAGTGGTGCAGCAGTAGGGTGTTTGCCTGGCATACGCTAACCTAGGACAGACCACAGTTCGATCCCCTGGAGTCCCATATGGTCCACCAAGTCAGGATTGATTTCTGAGCGCATATCCAGGAGTAAACTGTCACAGGATGTGGCCCATAAAGCAGAAAAATTAAAATTAAAAATAAAATTTGAGCCAGAGTGATAGCACAGTGGCTGGGCATTTTGCCTTGCACTAGGCCGACCCAGGATGGACCCAGGTTTGATCCCTGGCATCCCAAGCCTGCCAGGAGCAATTTTTGAGCGTGGAACTAGGAGTAACCCCTGAGTGCTTCTGGGTGTGACCTAAATCCCCCAAATAATAATAAAATAAAATAAAATAACCTTAAATTAAAGGCTGCTTTGGTCTTTAACAAAATAATAAGATATAAGGAATATATTATTTTTGGGTTTTGTTTGGTTTTGAGTATTGGGCAACACCCAGCTGTACTCAGGGCTTACTTTTGGCTCTGCGTTAAGGGATCTCTCCTAGTAGACTCCTGGTACCATATGGGATGTTGGAGATTGAACCATAGTCAGCCATATGCAAGACAAGAATTCTACTACATTCTTGCCATTAAGACCTTTTTATAGGGGTTGGAGAGATAGCACAGTGGTAGGGCATTTGCCTTGCACACAGCCAATCCAGGACAGATGGTGATTTAAATCCCGGCATACCATGTGGTCCCCAGAGCCTGCCAGGAGTGATTTGTGAGCACAGAGCCAGGAGTAACCCCTGAATTCCACTGGGTGTGACCCCAAAACCAAAAATAAATAAATAAATAACCTTATTGGGGCTGGAGCGATAGCGCAGTGGTAGGGCATTTGCCTTGCGCGCGGCTGACCAGGATGGACCTGTGTTCGATCCCCAGTGTCCCATATAGTCCCCAAGCCAGGAGCAATTTATGAGTGCATAGCCAGAAATAACCCCTGAAAGTCACCGGGTGTGGCCCCAAAACCAAAAATGAATAAATAAATAATTAATTAATTAAAAATAATAACAAAAAATAAAAAACTTATAAGGAATATTTTAACAAAATATATAAGAAGACCCAAATCAAATGAGTTACTCAACTAATTACAAAATAAAGTTCAAAAGACTGTAAAACAATACAAAAAAACAGCATTCAAATAAGACTCACATTATGTGACATCTAATTAATTCATGAAAATAAGTAAGAAGGGGCCGGAGAGATAGCACAGTGGCGTTTGCCTTGCAAGCAGCAGATCCAGGACCTAAGGTGGTTGGTTCAAATCCTGGTGTCCCATATGGTCCCCCGTGCCTGCCAGGAGCTATTTCTGAGCAGACAGCCAGGAGTAACCCCTGAGCACCGCTGGGTGTGGCCCAAAAGCCAAAAAAAAAAAAAAAAAGAAGAAGTAAGAAAATATAACCAATATCGATGAGAAAAAATAATAGAAATTTAGGAATGACATATGATCAAATTTATATATGGGAATATTAAAATTGATAAAAAAAATAATATTGTTTTCAAAGTGGTAGAAGCCAGTATGTGAATGTAAATAAGAGACTTGAAAGATATAAAAAAAAAAGCTTCAGAGAGGGAGGGTACTCCAGTATACATGAGGTGATTTACTGATCACTGAGACATAGAACTAAAACTAGGAGAGTGAAAAAATGCAGATCACAGAGCACTACTTGTAAGTTCAGTTCTGATCAGCTTTTCTACCAGGGCCATAATTAGGCCTGTCTCTGCTTCCTTCCTGAACAGGTCTGAGAGCCCATATAAGCCACCTTCTTATTGCAGTTCTCCATTCTACGTGGCCTAGTGGAAGTTTCAGACCAGTGTGGTCTACAGGGATGCAGTACTCAAGTTCATTGGTGTTTGGGCACGAGTGTGGCTGGTCAATTGCAAGCATTGGAACCATATTTGGCAAGTCGATCTTTAATAATACCAGGAACCTATTTCTCAGGAGTCACTCTTTTCTTATGTCCTCCTGGGTTTTGTCCTGTCTGAGGTCATGGGACTTCTGGTTTAATGATCAACTTCCTCATCCAAATTTTCCTTAGGGAGCCACACATGGCAATATTCATGGCTTACTCCTGGTTCTGCTTGGGAGACTGTATGGGATGCTGAGAATTGAACCTGGGTTGGCCACATACATTGCAAATGCCTTACCAACTATATCTCTCTGGCCTTTCCTTTCCTTTCTTTTTTGTTCTTGTTTTTGGTTCACACCTGGTGGTATCAGAAATTACTCCTGGCAGGCTTGGGGACCATATGGAATGCCAGAGATCAAAACTTGGTCAGCAGCATGCAAAAAAAATACCCTACCTGTTATGCTATCACCAGTCCCCTCCCTTCTTCTTCTTCTTCTTTTTTTTTTTTTTCTCTAAATAAAATCTTTCATCAAGGGGCCAGAGCCATGGCACAAGCAGTAGGATGCTTGCCTTGCACTCACTAATGTAGGACAGACTGCGGTTTGATCCCCAGGGTCGCATATGGTCCCCCAAGCCAGGAGCAATTTCTGAGCTCATAGCCAGGAGTACCCCTGAGCATCACCTGGTGTGGCCCAAAAATAAACAAACAAAAATTTTTCATCAGAAAGAAAAAAAAATTTTTTTGTTTTTTGGGCCACACCTGATGACACTTGGGGTTACTCCTGGCTATGCGCTTAGAAATCGCCCCTGGCTTGGGAAACCATATGGGACGCCTGGGGATCAAACCTCGGTCTGTCAAGGTCAGATGCATGCAAGGCAAACGCCCTACCACTTCGCCTGGCCCTCTCTGCCCCCAAAAGAAAAAAGATATTTTAAATTTGAAACCCTTGGGGCCAGAGGAATATTCTTACCTTGCATGCAGCTGACCCAGGTTTGATCCCCAGGACCTCATATGGTCCCCTGAACTCACCAGGAGTGATTCCTGAGTGCAAATCCAGGAGTAACCCCTAAGCAATCACGGGATGTGCACCCAAAAAAAAATTTAAAGCCCAAAGTCAACAGAGATAAAAATGCAATATTTGACATGAAAAATATATTGGAATAAGAAAATACCAATGAATTTGAGGACATAGCAAAAGAAACTATAAGAATGGGAGAAACTATTTACCCAATACCCATCAGACAAGGGGCTAATATCGAAAATATACAAGGTACTGACAGAACTTAATAAGAAAAATACATATAGCCCCATCAAAAATTGGGAAGAAGAAATGAACAGATACATGTCTTTCTTTTTTAATTGGTTTTTGGGTCACACCCACAGTGCTCAGGGGTTACTCCTGGCTCTATGCTCAGAAATCGCTCCTGGCAGGCTCGGGGGCCATATGAGATGCCAGGATTCGAACCACTGTCCTTCTGCATGTAAGGCAAACACTTTACCTTCATGCTATCCCTCTGGCGAACAGATACTTGTCAAAAAAGAAATACAAATGGCCCAAAAAAACACATGAAAAAATGCTCCACATCACTAATCATCTGTGGTACCATCTTATACCACAGAGACTGGCACACATCACAAAGAATGAGAACAAGCAGTGCTAGCAGGAATGTGGAGAGAAAGGAACTCTTATTTACTGCTGGTAGGAATGCTGTCTAGTTCAGCCTTTATGGAAAACAATATAGAGATTCCTCAAAAAACTGGAAATTGAATTCCCATACGATCCAGCTATACCACTCCTAGGAATATACCCTAGGAACACAAAAATACAATACAAAAATCCCTTCCTCACAACTGTTTTTATTGCAGCACTATTTACAATAGCCAGACTCTAGAAACAACCAAGGTGCCCTTCAACAGATGAATGGCTAAAGAAACTGTGGTACATATACACAATGGAATATTATGCAGCCATCAGGAGAGATGAAGTCATGAAATTTTCCTATACATGGATATACATGGAATCTATTATGCTGAGTGAAATAAGCCAGAGGGAGAGAGTCACAAAATAGTCTCACTTATTTATGTGTTTTTTTTTTGTTTTTTTTTTAAGTAAATGAGAATGAGCTACTGCACCAAATCTCTTTTTCTAAATATAGTGTAACCTTACCATAAGTCATATTCTGTAGATATATGTTTAATATTTGTAAATAAACAGTTCATATAACCTAGTTTATAAGCCCTGTGAGGTACTAACTCGGTGCTTTTGAAAATGCACTCAGGTAAATTTGGTTTACAAAATGTGTTTCCATGTTTTGGGGGGAAAAACATAGCTCAGTCTCACTACCAAAGCACCTATCTTCCACCTTTCTTTTTTTTTTTTTCTTTCTTTTTTCTTTTTTTTATTACATTGTATTCCATTATTGAATAACAATATTTTTTTTTCTTAACACCACCCATCACCAGTGCAACATTCCCATCACCAATGTCCCTCTTCAACAAGTGGTGTTGGCACAACTGGGTAGCCACTTGCAAAAAATTGAACTTAGACCCCCAGCTAACATCATGTATGAAGGTAAAATCCAAATGGATTAAAGACCTCGATATCAGCCCCAAAACCATAAGATATATAGAACAATATGTAGGTAAAACACTCCAGGACATTGAGGCTAAAGGCATCTTCAAGGAAGAAACTGCACTCTCCAAGCAAGTGAAAGCAGAAATTAACAGATGGGAATATATTAAGCTGAGAAGCTTCTGCACCTCAAAGGAAATAGTGCCCAAGATACAAGAGCCACCCACTGAGTGGGAGAAACTATTCACCCAATACCCATCAGATAAGGGGCTAATCTCCAAAATATACAAGGCACTGACAGAACTTTACAAGAAAAAAACATCTAATGCCATCAAAAAATGGGGAGAAGAAATGAACAGACACTTTGACAAAGAAGAAATACAGATGGCCAAAAGACACATGAAAAAGTGCTCCACATCACTAATCATCAGGGAGATGCAAATCAAACAACGATGAGATACCACCTCACACCCCAGAGAATGGCACACATCACAAAGAATGAAAATAAACAGTGTTGGCGGGGATGTGGGGAGAAAGGAACTCTTATCCACTGCTGGTGGGAATGCCGTCTAGTTCAACCTTTATGGAAGCGATATGGAGATTCCTCCAAAAACTGGAAATCGAGCTCCCATACGATTCAGCTATACCACTCCTAGGAATATACCCTAGGAACACAAAAATACAATACAAAAACCCCTTCCTTACACCTATATTCATTGCAGCTCTATTTACCATAGCAAGACTCTGGAAACAACCAAGATGCCCTTCAACAGACAAATGGCTAAAGAAACTGTGGTACATATACACAATGGAATATTATGCAGCTGTCAGGAGAGATGAAGTCATGAAATTTTCCTATACATGGATGTACACGGAATCTATTATGCTGAGTGAAATAAGTCAGAGAGAGAGAGAAAAACGCAGAATGGTCTCACACATTTATGGGTTTTAAGAAAAATGAAAGACATTCTTGCAATAATAACTTTCAGACACAAAAGAGAAAAGAGCTGGAAGTTCCAGCTCACCTCAGGAAGCTCATCACAAAGAGTGATGAGTTTAGTTGGATAAATAACTACATTTTGAACTGTCCTAATAATGAGAATGTATGAGGGAAATTGAGAACCTGTTTAGAGTACAGGCGGGGGTCGGGTGGGGAGGAGGGAGACTTGGGACATTGGTGATGGGAATATTTATGTGTTTTAAGTTAAATTAAAGACATTATTGTAATTAGAGACAATAGAGTTAAGGGCATGAAGGACCTGTTCACAATATGAAGCTCACCACAAAGAATGGGAAAGTTAGGGAAATAACTACACTAACAACTAGCATGACAACATTAAAAAATGAGAGAAGGGGGCCGGAGAGATAGCATGGAGGTAAGGCGTTTGCCTTTCATGCAGAAGGTCATCGGTTCGAATCCCGGCGTCCCATATGGTCCCCCGTGCCTGCCAGGAGCAATTTCTGAGCATGAAGCCAGGAGTAACCCCTGAGCACTGCCGGGTGTGACCCAAAAACCACAAAAAAAAAAAAAAAAAAAAAGAGAGAAGGAGCCGGAGAGATAGCATGGAGGTAAGGCGTTTGCCTTTCATGCAGAAGGTCATCAGTTCGAATCCCAGTGTCCCATATGATCCCCGTGCTTGCCAGGAGCAATTTCTGAGCATGGAGCCAGGAATAACCCCTGAGCACTGCCGGGTGTGACCCAAAAACCACCAAAAAAAAAGAAAATGAGAGAAGTAGAATGCCTGTCTTAAATACAGGCAGGAGTGGAGGATGTGGGGGGGGGGCATTGGTATGGGAATATTGCACTAGTGAAGTTTATGATTATGACTATTTATGACTGAAACCCAACTACAATCATGCTTGTAATCATGGAACTTAAATAAAGATTTTTTTTTTTTTTTTTTTGGTTTTTGGGCCCACCCGGTGGTACTCAGGGGTTACTCCTGGCTGTCTGCTCAGAAATAGCTCCTGGCAGGCACGGGGGACCATATGGGATGACCTTCTGCATGAAAGGCAAACGCCTTACCTCCATGCAGGCACGGGGGACCATATGGGAAACCGGGATTCGAACCAACCACCTTTGGTCCTGGATCGGCTGCTTGCAAGGCAAACGCCGCTGTCCTATCTCTCCGGGCCCTAAATAAAGATTATTTATATATATATATATATATATATATATATATATATATATATATATATATATATATATATATAAAACACTCCTGGCTTGGGGGACCATATGGGACACCAGGGGATCGAACCACAGTCTGTCCTAGGTCAGCCATGTGCAAGGCAAATGCCCTACCACTGCTCCAACACTCTGGTCCCAACATTTTCTAATTTTTATGAAATATATAGATAATAAACAACATTTTCAGCAAAAACAAGAAAACAGAATTCTGAAGAAAATGATACTAAAGCATGTCATAATCAATGTGCTTAATACCAATAATCTGGAAAGAGATTCTAGAGAGTGAACCCTAGGCCTCACAACATGCAAGCAATATGCTCTACCATTAAACTTCATTTTCAGTCCTTAAAACAATAACTTAAAGTGAATATAAGTCAAAATCAGGACCGGAGAAATAATATAAATATAGAGATATTCGCTTTGTAAACAGCTGACCCTGGTTCTGTCCCTGGCACCAGACAGTCCCCAAAGCAATGCCAGGAGCGATCCCTGACCACCGAGCCAGGAATAAACCCTGAATATAGCTAGGTGTGTCCCTAAAGCTAACAAAAATAAAAAAAAATGAACCTAAACTTTAACAATTTAAACTCAAAGGGGCCTGTTACACTGGCAGGCCAGAGGGTAAAGGGTGATGAGATAGGATGCACTCTAAATCCATTGGTGGAGGGAGGTTGACACTGGTGGTGGGAAGGGCCCTGACTCATTGTACATCTGAAATTCAACAATGTAGGGGGCTGAAGTGATAGCGCAGCAGTAGGGTGATTGCCTTACATGCAGCTGACCCAGAACGAACCTCGGTTAGACCCCCAGGGTCCCATATGGTCCCCTGAGCCAGGAGCGATTTCTGAACGCAAAGCCAGGAATACCCCCTGAGCGTCACCGAGTGTGGCTCAAAAAACAAAAAAGTAAAGAAAAGAAAAGAAAAGAAAAGAAAAGAAAAGAAAAGAAAAGAAAAGAAAAGAAAAGAAATTCAACTATGAAGGACTCTGTAGATCATAATTGTTTCAATAAAATAAAATTAAAAAAAAATGGGGCCGGGCGGTGGCGCTGGAGGTAAGGTGCCTGCCTTGCCTGCGCTAGCCTAGGATGGACCGCGGTTCGATCCCCCGGCGTCCCATATGGTCCCCCAAGAAGCCAGGAGCAACTTCTGAGCGCATAGCCAGGAGTAACTCCTGAGCGTCACAGGGTGTGGCCCAAAAACCAAAAAAAAAATAAATAAATAAATAAATAAAATTAAAAAAATAAAAATTAAATAAAAAAATCAGCCTAAGAAGAACAAAAATGTTCTATAAAGCAACAAATATAAGAAAAAATGTCAGGGGCCGGGAAGGTGGCGCTAGAGGTAAGGTGTTTGCCTTGTAAGCGCTAGCTTAGAATGGACCGTGGTTCGATCCCCCAGCATCCCATATGGTCCCCCCAAGCCAGGAGCAACTTCTGAGCTCATAGCCAAATGGGTGTGGCCCAAAAACCAAAAAAAAAAAAAAGAAAAAAGAAAAAATGTCGTCTTGAGAAATAATACAATTGAGAATCAAAGGAGTAATATCTTTAATTGAATTAGGAAAAAAACTGTCAATCTAGAATTCTACCATCAGAAAAATATCTTTAGTTTTTGTTTGTTTGTTTGTTTGTTTTGATGCCATACCTGGTAGTACTCAGGGTTCTCCTGACTGCACTCAAAAATCACTCCTGGTAGAATTTGGGGGGCTATATAGGATGCCGAGGATCGAACTCAAGTTGGCCATGTAAAAGGTAGGGCCCTACCCACTATACTATCTCTCCAGACCCAGTAAAATATCTTTCTTGGGGAGAGAGGAGTTGGAGCCACACCTGTCAGTGCTCAAGGGTTATTCCCAGCTCTCTGCTCAGAAATTACTCCTGGAGGGCACGAGGGACCATACTGGATGCCAGGGATCAAACCACGATCAGCCAGAGCAATAGTAACATCAAGTAGGGCATTTGTGTTGCATGAGACAGTCCTGGGTTCGATCCTCCAGCATCCAATACGATTCCTTGAGTCCACCAAGAGTGATTTCTGAGTGTAGCCAGGAGTAATCCCTGAGCACCACCAAGTGTGGCCCCAAAGCAAAAACAAACAAACAAAAAAATGGTGGAGCTCAAAACCCAGCATCCTGATGCTGAAGCTATAGAGTAAAGCAGGTGAGGTTCTTTCTTTGAATATGGCTGATCTGGGTTCAAATTATAGCAGGATACATGAAAATATGGTCCTCCTAACCCCACCTAATACCTGAGTGTAGATACCTGAGTGTAGAGCCAGGAGTAACCGCTGAGTAAAGAAAGGAGTAATCTTCCCCCCACTTCCAAAAAAGTGGAAAGAAATCTTTTGGTTTTCTTTTTTTTTTTTTCCGTTTTGTTTTTCTTTTGTTTGTTTGTTTGTTTGTTTGTTTTTTGGCCACCATCCTTCTGCATGCAAGGCAAATGTCCTACCTCCATGCTATTTCTCTGGCCCTGGTTTTATTTTCTGAAAAAGAAATTTTCATTTAGGGTCAGAGAGCTAGCACAGTGAGAGGGCATTTGCCTTGCACACAGCCAACCTGGAATGGACCTGGGTTCGATTCCCGGCATCCCATATGGTCCCCCAAGCCTGCCAGGAGCGATTTCTGAGTGCAGAGCCAGGAGTAACCCCTGAGCACTGCTGGGTGTAGCCCCAAAACAAAACAAACAAAATAAATTTTATTTACACAAAACAGTATTTACTAAAACAGTGCTTCAAGATAGAGTTGTTCTGTTATACAATAGTATCACAATTTTTGAAGTAGACAATCAATTGTATCAGAGAGGATTTGTGATCTAAAAAAGAAAATTAAGAAAACTAAAAATGGAGCTCAAGAGGTAGTAAAAGAGTAAGGCTTTTGCCTTACATGCAACTGTCCCAGTGTCACATATAGTCCCTTGAACACCTCCTGAAATAAGCCTGAGTAACCACCAGATGTGGGTGGCCCCAAAGTAAAGTAAAGCAAAAAGATACATGGGTGGGGCCAGAGCGATAACACAGTGGTAGGTCGTTTGTCTTGCACGTGACTGATCCAGGACAGACCCGGGTTTGATCCCTGGCATCCCATATGGCCACCCCCAAGCCAGGAGCAATTTCTGATTATCACTAGGTGTGCCCCCCCAAAAAAAAAACAAAACTAAACTAAAAAAGGATGCATGGATGAAAGTTTTGCTTAAGACAAAAATAAAAAATAATGGAGGTTATAAGAAATGCACAAATAAAATATATGACAACAAAGATCGAAAGGTTCTTTTACTAAATGTAAGTGGTATAGGATTGCTTCAAGCTAATAAATTAAAGATATATACTGTGAATCCTAAAGCAAACAGTAACAAAAAATAAACAAAAGACTGAGTTAATAAGTATCTAAAGGACATAAGACAAAATCATAAAAAATAGGGTCCAAGGAAGATAGTTCAAAGGTCAGAGGCTCATGCCTTGCCTCGCACATAGTAAGGCCCTGATTTTGCTCCCAAAGCACCTTAATATATTACCCTAACGTCCTCAAGCATTGCTGGGGTGACCTTGTTGGTTTCTAGCACAACTGGACTCAGGTAGTGCCACATATCTAGGTCCTAGCATTGAGCTGTCTGGCCCAGTTGGCTGAGTTCATTTAAGTGCCCATGTACTCTGAATGATGCTTGGGAGCTCCCACCAATCATAAAAATAGCCCAGTAGGGGGCAGGAGTGGTGGCACGGAGCGGTAAGGTGTTTGCCTTGCTGGCACTAGCCTACGACGACAGTGGTTTGATCCCCTGGTGTCCCATATGGTTGCCAGGGGCAATTTCTGAGTAACCCCTGAGCGTCGCTGGGTGTGCCCCCCCCAAAAAAAAAGAAAAAAAAAGCCCAATATAAGGCAGAAAAAAGGGGGGGGAGGAAAAAGAACAGATGGGATAAAAAGAAAGCAAATAGTTTATTTAAATATAACCATGTATTATATTAATAGTTCCATTAAATATAAATGATCTATAGTCTAAATGTTTTTCAACCTTTCCCCAGCTGAGGTCCCTTTCCAACTGTGTTTCTTTCCTATACACCTACCTGCACCAGTTGTCCCCTTGCCTTATGCTTTTTCCCCTCACCTCCATTTATGAGATTTGGCCCCCTTGAAATATCCTGGGCACTGGTTAAGAAAGACTTAATTAAAAGGAACAGATTACTAGATGACTATAAGAACAGAGGGGTAGGGGCTGCAGAGAAAAACTTCAACAGGGCCCAGAGAGATAACACAGCGGTGTTTGCCTTGCAAGCAGCTGATCCAGGACCAAAGGTGGTTGGTTCGAATCCCCCCCTTCCCCACCCCCCCACCCCCGTGCCTGCCAGGAGCTATTTCTGAGCAGACAGCCAGGAGTAACCCCTGAGCACCGCCAGGTGTGGCCCAAAAAAACAAAAAAAAAAACAAAAAAAACTTCATCAGGCTGGAGTGCATGTTCTGTATATAAGAGGCCCAGGTTCAAACACTGGCACTTCCTGGTCCTTTGCACACATGCCAAGATCCTAAGAAAAACAAGACCTAAGTATAGGCCATCTTTACTTAAAACAGCAATATGATCAGCTAAATTATGGTCCCAGAGGTGTCCTTGTCTAATTTCTAGAGCCTCTAAGTGTTATCTCTTTCTTTTTTGTTTCTTTTTTTTTTTTTTTTTTTTTTGGTTTTTGGGCCACACCCGGCGGTGCTCAGGGGTTACTCCTGGCTGTCTGTTCAGAAATAGCTCCTGGCAGGCACGGGGGACCATATGGGACACCGGGATTCGAACCAACCACCTTTGGTCCTGGATCGGCAGCTTGCAAGGCAAACGCCGCTGTGCTATCTCTCCGGGCCCTCTGTTTTGTTTCTTTTTGGGCCACATCTGGTAATTACTTACTCATGGCTTACTAATGGCTCTGTGCTCAAGGATCACTCCTGGTGGGCCTTGGGAGACCATATGTTATGCCAGGGATCAAATGCTGGTAGTTGTTTGCACTGTACTATCTCTCTGGCCCTGTGACTTATATTGCAACCCAGATTTGCATATATCATTAAAACTGGTATCTTCAGATGAGGAGATTATCCTGTATTATCTGGGTGGACCTAAAGGTAATTGTTAAAATCCTCAGATGAGTGAGACTGAAAGATCAAAGAAAGATTAGAAAAGGGGAAGATCAAAGAGACACTGGAGTGATTGTGAGGAAATGGATCATAAACAAAGGTATAAAGGTACTCTCCAGAAACTTAACAAAACAAAAATGTGGTATCATGTCTGCAGAATATCTCTTCCTGGCTGGCATCCTTGCACTAATGCCCACTAGGTGTCTTACACATGGAAGACCTATAGGAACCTATTCAAGGTGCCATTCAGCTCTGGAAGGTAAGGACTGGCCTAGAACTTGGTCATATCTCAAGGAATGCTAAACCTACATACCTCTCTGCCTGACCGAGTTGAACTGCAGGTAAATAAGAGGTCAGCCAACCGGTTGATTCACGTAAGAGTCCTAAAACATCCCCCACACACATACCCTTCATCAGACATCCCCACCTCTGATGCCTGAGGGCACCCAGAGCTAAAGTTTTAACTAAGGGGCAAGGAAGATATTTCAAAGGACTGCAGTGTATTTGGGGTCTCCCAAGCCCTGCAAGTGTGGCTCTGGTGGCCCCCAGCACCTCTGGGTCAAGCACCAAACCTTCAAGTCTGCACATCCAAACCTACTGTCATGATATGTAGCCAAGGCCCAGAGTTGCTGGGGAAAGAGAAAATCTCCTGAACAGAGAAAATCAAGACATGCCCTCCTTTTCTCCCACTTCCTTTGCTCTCCACAATCCATTCCAGAGAAAAGGGATTGGTGCTACTGGTCTCCTCCACTTCAGCCTCTTCCCAGCAGCCAGGCCATTAACAGCTGGTTTGTATTCTGGGCCTTCTGTGTTTTAACCATCCTCCAGCCAAGTATCTTTGAGAAAGAGCAAGGGGCACCTTTCACTTGAGGGAGGGACTGTAAACCTCCAGTTTCAAACCAGAGAAAGCAAACTGGGGGACAAAATTTAGAAACATGTGCATAGGCACTGTTTTATTTACTTACTCTTTTTTTTTTTTTTTTTTTTTTTGGTTTTTGGGCCACACCCAGTAACGCTCAGGGGTTACTCCTGGCTATGTGCTCAGAAGTTGCTCCTGGCTTGGGGGACCATATGGGACGCCGGGGGATCGAACCGCGGTCCATCCAAGGTTAGCGCAGGCAAGGCAGGCACCTTACCTTTAGCGCCACCGCCCGGCCCCACTCTTTTTTTTTTTAAGGTTTTTTTTTTTGGGGGGGTGGGCCACACCTGATGGTGCTCAGGGGTTACTCCTGGCTCTGCACTCAGAAATCGCTCCTGGAAGGCTCAAGGGACCATTTGGGATGCTGGGGATGGAACTCATGTTTGTCCTGGGTAGGCCACATGCAAGGCAAATGCCCTGCCACCATTATTTATTTTTTGTTTTGTTTTTTTGGGTCACACCCGGCAGTGTTCAGGGGTTACTCCTGGCTTGCACTCAGAAATAGCTCCTGGCAGGCTCGGGGAACCATATGGGATGCTGGGATTCGAACTGCCGTCCTTCTGCATGCAAGGCAAATACCCTACCTCTATGCTATCTCTCCGGCTCCCTAAATTTTTTTTTTTTAGCACACCCAGAGTGCACCCATTGTACTATTTCTCTGACCCTAGACACTATTTACAAAAATAAGTCCAATTTCTACCAAGAAATATTCAGGATACTTAGTAAAGAAATCTAATTTGGGGGGCCGGGCGGTGGTGCTAAAGGTAAGGTGCCTGCCTTGCCTGCGCTAGCCTTGGACGGACCGCGGTTCGATCCCCCGGTGTCCCATATGGTCCCCCAAGCCAGGAGCAACTTCTGAGCACATAGCCAGGAGTAACCCCTGAGCGTTACCGGGTGTGGCCCAAAAACCAAAAAAAAAAAAAAAAAAAAGAAATCTAATTTGGGGCCTGGAGAGATAGCACAGCGGCGTTTGCCTTGCAAACAGCCGATCCAGGACCAAAGGTGGTTGGTTCGAATCCCGGTGTCCCATATGGTCCCCTGTGCCTGCCAGGAACTATTTCTGAGCAGACATCCAGGAGTAACCCCTGAGCACTGCCGGGTGTGGCCCAAAAAACAAAACAAAAAAAAAGAAATCTAATTTGGATTTTTTTGGATTTTGGGCCACACTTGACAGCGCTTAGGAGTTATTCCTGGCTCTGAGCTCAGAAATTGCTCCTGGCAGGCTCCAGGGACCATATGGGGTGCCTGAAATCGAACCTGCATCTGTTTCACGGCAGCGGTCAGCATGTGCAAGGCAAACACCCTCCTGCTGTGCTATCCCTCTGGCCACCAAGAAATCTAATTTGTTAAGTTCTTTACTAAGGATTTGAATGCAGCTCTGTATCCCTGAAGTCACAATGACTTTTTTTGTTGGTATTTTTGGGGTGAGGGTGTATGGGTTTATGTTTTGATTTATTTATTTATTTTATTACACCCGGTGGTGCTCAGGGTTTACTCTGGCTTTGCACTCCTGGCAGGCTCGGAGGTCCATCTGGGATGCTGAGGATCAAATCCAGATCGGCCATGTGCAGGGCAAGCACCCTTCTGTAGTATTATCTCTTTGGTTCTGTATCACTGAATTATTGATATTTGAAACTTTTCTGTTGAAAGTCAGCCTTGATTTATAATATAGTTCCCAACTTAAAATTTCTAATTGAGGGCTGAAGAGACAGTTTAGGGGTTAAAGTGCTTGTTTACCTAGCCAATCCCAGTTTAGGCCCTAACACTGCATAGGATCCCCTGAGTACTGCCAGGAGTGATCCCTAAGCACAGAGCCCAAAGTAAATCCTGATTACCATCAGGTGTGTAGAGAAAAAAAAAAATCTTTTTTTTTTTTTTTTTTTTGCCCTACTCCCTCAAAAATCCCATTTTATTGCAATTTGATCAAATGTATTTGTTGGGCTGGAGAGATAGCATGGAAGTAAGGCGTTTGCCTTGCATGCAGAAGGCTGGTGGTTCGAATCCCAGCATCCCATATGGTCCCCCGAGCCTGCCGGAGGCGATTTCTGAGGGTAGAAACAGGAATAACCCCTAAGTGCTGCCGAGTGTGACACCCCCCCCCCCAAAAAAAAAGTATTTGTTGAAGGACAGAGCAACAGCACAACCAATTTGCCTTGCATATAGCTAACCTTATATATGGCTGACCCTGGCACCCCATATGGTCCCTGAGCCTGCCAGGGGTGATTTCTGAGTACAGAGCCAGGACCAATCCCTGAATACTGCCAGGAATGCCTCCACCACGAAAGAAAAAACTATTGAGGATCTGTTAACAACGCCTGCCTACACTACTGTGATTTGAGGACTTATTTCTATCTTCAAGATGATTTCAGTTGGGACTGATGGCGGTCATTCCATATGGTCCCCTGAGCCTGCCAGGAGCAATTTCTGAGTGCAGAGCCAAAAGTAACTCCTGAGGGCCACAGGGTGTGGCCCCAAAACCAAAATTAATTAATTAATTAATAATTAAAAAATATTTCAGTCCTTTGGGACTTTTTCAGTTTGAGGTTCTGCTGGCCCAGGTTCTGTGCTAACCAACCCCTCCGCTCTGAATGCTTTCCCTCTGTAAATAAAACCTCATGAATAACCTCATTGGAGTGTGACATCTGTTTCCTATTAAAATCCCAACTGAGCACAAGTGATGCTTCTGCCATCAGGCCTGGCCCACAGACACCTCCCATTTAGTCTTGTTTGCTGTGCTCTTGTTCAATAACATCCGAGATTCCTTTTTTTTTTTTTTTTCCTTCTGGTTTTTGGGCCACACCCGGTGATGCTCAGGGGTTACTTCTGGTTATGAGCTCAGAAATCGCTCCTGGCTTGGGGGACCATATGGGACGCCGGCGGGTCAAACTGCGGTCCTTCCTAGGTTCGAGTGAGTAAGGCAAACGCCCTTCCACTTGCACCCTGGGTCCGGCCCAACATCTGAGATTCTGAGACATATTTTGGTCACATTTTTGGCATGGATGCCTGAATCAGGATCTTTTTTTTCTTTCTCTTTTTTTTTCCTTGATTTTTTGACCACACCTGGCAGTACTCAGGGTTTACTCCTGACTTTATGCTCAAGAATTTCTCCTGGGGCCCGGAGAGATAGCACAGCGGCGTTTGCCTTGCAAGCAGCCGATCCAGGACCAAAGGTGGTTGGTTCGAATCCCGGTGTCCCATATGGTCCCCTGTGCCTGCCAGGAGCTATTTCTGAGCAGACAGCCAGGAGTAACCCCTGAGCACCGCCGGGTGTGGCCCAAAAACCCAAAAAAAGAATTTCTCCTGGGGACCAGTATGGAATGCTGGGGACTGAAACCGGGTTGGACTTATATAAGCTAGGCACCTGATCCATTATACTATCACTCTGGCCCTGGTCTTTTTCAATTAATTATCTTTTTACTTATTTATTTTGGGGACCATTCTCTTCAGGACTTGGAACCAGCAAGGCTGTATGCAGTGGTCCTCAGGGAACCAAATGGTGCTTGTTATTTAATTTAGACATGTATTCCAGCTCTTTGAATTATCATCCTGGCTTCTTATGCTTCTTTACAAATAGTTTTCTTTCTTTTCTTTCTTTCTTTCTTTCTTTCTTTCTTTCTTTCTTTCTTTCTTTCTTTCTTTCTTTCTTTCTTTCTTTCTTTCTTTCTTTCTGTCTTTGTTTCTTTCTTTCTTTCTTCTTTCTTTCTTTCTTTTCTTTCTTTCTTCTTTCTTCCTCCCTCCCTCCTTCCTCCCTCCCTCCCTCCCTCCCTCCCTCTCTCCCTCCTTCCTTCCTTCCTTCCTTCCTTCCTTCCTTCCTTCCTTCCTTCCTTCCTTCCTTCCTTCCTTCCTTCCTTCCTTCCTTCCTTCCTTCCTTCCTTCCTTCCTTCCTTCGTGTGTTTGGGTCATACCTGGCAGCGCTCAGAGGTTACTCCTGGCTCTATGCTCAGAAATCACTCCTGGCAGGCTCAAGGGACCATATGGGGCACCGGGATTCGAACTGATGACCTCCTGCATGAAAGGCAAATGCCTTACCTCCATGCTATCTCTCCGGCCCCTTTTTATATATTTTTTAAAGTGGTTTTATTATTATTTTTTTTTTTGGTCACACCCGGCAGCACTCAGGGGTTACTCCTGGCTCTACGCTCAGAAATCACCCCTGGCAGGCACGAAGGACTATATGGGATGCTGGGATTCGAACCACCGTCCTTCTGCCTGGAAGGCAGATGCCTTACCTCCAGGCTATCTCTCCGGCTCCTTTTTTAAAGTTTAATACTTCAATCTGTCTGCCAACAAGACACCCCCCCCCCCCCGGGGCTGGAGAGATAGCATGGAGGTAAGGCGTTTACCTTTTATGCAGAAGGTCATCGGTTCAAATCCCGGCGTCCCATATGGTACCCCGTGCCTGCCAGGAAAAATTTCTGAGCACGGAGCCAGGAAAAACTCCTGAGCATTGCCGGGTGTGACCCAAAAACCACAAAAAAAAAAAAAAAAAAAAAAAAAGACACCCCCCCCCCCAAACTGGCCAGTCAGGGCCATCCCCCGAAGGAGATGAGCCTACCACCCCTCTTAAAAAAACAATTAAGCAGAGCTCCCCTGGAAACCTATATTCTTCTTTGCTTTTTTGGGGGGGCATACTGTACTCAAGGCTTATATCTTACTCTGTGCTCAGGGAACACTCCTGGTGGGGTTATGAGACCATATAGGACACTGAGGAAAGTACCGAGGTTTAATTCCCAGAAACCTGCTGTACTATCTCTCTGGCAACTATTTTGTTTTGTCTTTAATACCATTTTATTGAAGCCCCAAGATTTATGAGTTCATTATGCTTTTCATGCATCCATCATTCCAACACCACATCCATCACCAGGGCCTGTTTCCCTCCACCAGTGTCCCAATGGCCTCCCCCAGTCTACCTTCTCCCATGTAAGCTCAGTTTTATAGACAAATTTTCCAGTTCCAGTGACTTCTGCCATTTGTTATTCCCTTCTTATATTACTGTTCTGTTGTTGGTTTTGTTTTGTTTTGGGGTCACATCTGGTGATTCTCAGGGCTTCTTCCTTGTTCTGCTCTCAGGGATCACTCCTGAAAGGATTGGGGGTCAGTGACTGAATCTGGGTTAGCACAGTACAAGACAAGACTCCTACCTACTGTACTTTCTCTCTTTCTCTCTTTCTCTCTTTTTCTCTCTCCTATATTTCTTTATATAAGAGAGTTTTTCTTTTATTGTGAAGGTGATAACATCTACATACATATAGATGATGAAAGCTAAACTCTTGAAATTGAACACCAATGTAGGTTAAAAATTCTTTTTTCAAAAATGTTTCTTTCAGGGGCCAGAGAGATAGCATGGAGGTAGGGCATTTGCCTTGCATGCAGAAGGACGGTGGTTCGAATCCTGGCCTCCCATATGGTCCCCCGAGCCTGCCAGGAGCGATTTCTGAGTGTAGAGCCAGGAGTAATCCCTGAGCGATGCCAGGTGTGACCCAAAACAACAACAACAACAACAAAAAATGTTTCTTTCAGGGGCTGGAGAGATAGAACAGCGGTAGGGTATTTGCCTTGCATGTGGTCGACCTAGAAGGAACTCGGTTCAATTCCCAGCATCCCAAATGGTCCCCCAGCCTGCCAGGGGTGATTTCTGAGTGCAGACCCAGAAATAATCCCTGAGCACTGCTGGGTGTGGCCCAAAATCAATAAATAAATACATAAAGTTTTTTTTTAAAAAAATAATGTTTCTTTCGGGACTGGAGTGATAGCACAGCATTTGCCTTGCAAGCTTCTGATCTCGGATGAACCTGGGTTCGATCTCTGGCAACACATATGGTCCCCCGAGCCTGCCAGGAGTGATTTCTAAGTGCAGAGTTAGGAGTCACCGCTGACACCGCCGGTGCTACTGTTTCTGGACCAGACTATGCTTTTATTATTTTCACTGTGATGAGAAGAATGTTTAACATCACAAACCAAAGTGTTTCTAGACTCCCATTGTTCCTACTGAATGCAATGTCTTAATAATAATCTCAAGCCCACCCCAGTTCTTGAGAATTTCCAGTGTCTGAATGCTCAGAGCCAAATTGGAACTGAACAGAAAGACAAACAGAAAAAAACACTTTGAGCTGGTGACTGAGCTGCCATGGGGGATTTCTGGGCCATTTCCTGGAGCCTTTTCCAGGAGCTGGAAGGTTGCCTGATCTTTGACTGTTTCTTGGAACTCCTATGGCAGAGGTTGAGTCCACTTTATTGGCTCCCTGGGTCTTGACTCTGCTAAGTTTCTAATATTTTTCTGAATAATGGGTTTTGTCTAGATAACACTTAGTTCTTTTTTTGTTTTGTTTTGTTTTGTTTTGGACCACATCTGGTGGTGCTTAGAGGTTACTCTTGGTTCTGTGTTCAGAAATTGCTCCTGGCAGCCTTGGTGGACCATATGGGATGCTGAAAATCGAACCCAAGTCTGTCGCAGGTCAGCATTGCTTAAGGCAAACGCCCTACTACTGTGCTATCTCTCCATCCCCAACTTTTAGTTCTTCAATAAAGTAAAACGAAACAAAACCTGATCTTAGATTTCCCTCCCTCCTTTGCTTTCCTCTTCTTCTTTCCCCCTCCTTCTCTAC
Source organism: Suncus etruscus (assembly GCF_024139225.1). Lineage (NCBI taxonomy): Eukaryota > Metazoa > Chordata > Mammalia > Eulipotyphla > Soricidae > Suncus > Suncus etruscus. Next base: position 54,007,608 of record NC_064849.1, read on the forward strand.
CTCTTGAACTCAGTCATGATCAAACTGATGACCTCAAATATATAAGGCAGGTGATTTACTGCTGAGCTGTATCTCATGCCAATAATCTCAATTTCTTTTATTTGTCTTTAAAAAACACATCCAAGTTGGCCTCTGGTGATAGTATAATGGGTAGGCATCTGCCTTGCCTGCTGCACACCTGGGTTTGATCCCCAATCAGGAATAAGCTGGACAGAATGGACAGCTAGCAACAAAAGCTTACTAAACCTTCTGCCATTGTATTAATGACTTTATTGAAGATACAATAATTTTGACAAATATGCTTGCTATTATACTATTTTATCTTTTTCATTTTTGGGGGGGGTGTCACACCCAGCAGTGCTCAGGGACTACTCCTGGCTCTATGCTCAGAAATCACCTCTGGAAGGCTCTGGGGACCATATGGGATACCGGGATTCGAACCACTGCCCTTCTGCATGCAAGGCAAACACCCTACCACTGTGCTATCTCTCCGGCTCTCCTTTTCCATTTTTTTTTGTTTTTTTTTTTTCTCCTTTTCCATTTTTAAATTATTTTTCTTTTTTAATTTTTCTTTCTATTCTATTTTTTTTATTATTTATTTATTTGGTTTCTTTTGGGCCACACCCTGTGGCACTCAGGGGTTACTCCTGGCTCTGCTCCTGGGAGGCATGGGGGGACATATGGGATGCTGGGATTTGAACCACCATTCGTCCTAAATTGGCTGTGTGCAAGGTTACCACTGGCCTGTCATGCATTTTCTTTAAAGCAAAAAAAAAAAAAAAAAAGTGGAAAATAAATAACATGGCCTCCTACATGCCAAGAATGTACTCTAACCTGATGAGCTATCTCTCAGCTCTGTTTAATTACATTTTTTATAAAGACATTTTTGTTTGTTTTGGGGCATCTAGTTCTGCTCATGAGTTATTTCTGGCTCTGCTTCAGTTACTCAGGGTTCAGCACTCAGGTATTACTTCTGGTAATCCTCAGGGGACTATAAGGGATACCAAGGGTTAAACCCAGGTTTGTTTTTTGCAAGGCAAGTGTCCTACCTGATATACTATGCCTTGAAAGACATATTGAGTTATCAACATTCTTTCAGAAAAGAACTTTAAAACATAACTCAGAGTGCTGAAAATGTGGATAA